>NC_056747.1:1050217459-1050242459 GCF_019279795.1 Protopterus annectens
TGAAGCCCCCCACTTAAAATGCTTGTCGATCAAATGAACTGTCGACCAAATAAAATGTCGACTAGATCCATATATATATATATATATATATATATATATATATATATATATATATATATGCGCCTTGGAATTGGTAATGGTGTATTTTCCCATTGGATGTGCTGTCATGTTCTCTTTGCTCTCCGGAAGTCATGTCTGCTTTGTTTTACTTTCTCTATCTGTTCATTTTATTGGGATTTTTATGTGGCATTTAGCTGTTAACCCATCTGTGCTGGTTTATATGTTGTATTAAATGTCAGTATTTATAGTATTACATACACATCTATATTTGGCAATAGTTATTCTTTCTGCCCTAGTGAGAGTGATGCTATATTTCCTTTGCAGTAAGAAATGCTGGCTTTTAAACATATTGTTATGCCTTTGTTGATTTTGAGTTCAATGTTTTTTCTTTTCTCTCTTTCTCTCCTATTTACCGCTTTGAGAGATGCTCATAATAATATCTGGTTGGGTCCTGCAGGAGTCTGTGAATATACTGAAAGCATTAATCCAATTTTCCCGCTAGAACAACTTAAATCTTCAACTAAATTGTCCGCGAGCACTGTTTCAGTTGTTTAGCCTCTCGCAACAGACCTGACAACTTGGAGATGCAGCTCACCAGCCAGCGTGACCTGTAACCTCTCCAAAACATAGTTCCATTGGAATGCAGGAACGGCACTAACAGCTGCTGATTCCTTTACAGTTGAAGCATACAATAAACACTAAGAAATTAATTAAAGGACTTTGAAGATGACAGATAACATCAGAAAGCACAACATATTAAACTATAAAAGGGACATATGAAAATAAATGAACGTCATTCATTATGGTAGAGTTCACTACATTTTCTTCCTTTTATCTTCTTTCTCTCCCTCTCCTTGTTTACGAGTACTAAACTTAAATATTAAAGTACCCTATTAATATGCAGCAACTTGATATTAACTATATGTCATTATACAAAAGGGGTGAAAATAATATAATTTGTAATAATAATATTTCTGATTGTTTGAAATTCAAAGAAAGAATATACTACAGCTCTGAAATTCTTTAGATGTCCTCTCATCTCATGACTATTACCTATTCAGTAACCAACAAAATTACTATAAATTACTTCATGCAGGGGGGATTTTCAGGTCCATATGCCCTTATATACTCATTCTCTAGTTAAAAAAGATACTTAGCTTGTGTAAATGTATTTAAATGCATTTACTGTACATATAGAAAAATGGAAATTTTTAAGATCACCATATAGTTTCATTAATCTATGCTATTCTTGTTTTAGAATTTAACTGTTAGCTGGGATGCCTTTTCAGTATTTACTTAATGTAAGTGACACAAGATCAGGGGACACCAGGGGGGGCGGCGCCATGAAAGTCAATGTATAGGGCATTAGCAGATTTAAAGAAGGTTCTATTTAAGAGCCAATATAATGTCATTTTAAACTCTTCTCCATAAAAACAATAAGGTAAGCCACTTGTTTAATAATAAAACGTAATAATTAACAGTGGCCAATAGTTATTGCTAGTGGCCGAATTGGTTATTTAATTCATAGTAACAAGTTTGACTTACAAATGGTACACTATATACATGAAATTAAATTCTAAAGATTCACGAACTTAACACTAATATGTAAGATTTTTGAGAAGGGGCATGTGGACATGGAAGTCTTCCTTAGCAATATCATTTGCTTATCATAATTGTTAAACAAGATAAACAGTCTCAGACTTATTGAACCCAAAGAAAAGTGTATTTTATGCTAGCAATTGCAAATATGTTCAAGTAAATATGTTACAATTCTGGTGACTGTTTTGATTAGAAACTCAGAATAATGTCATAACTTGAATCATCCAAACATCCAAACATACTGTTTCACCTAGAATTCATTGTAATAGATAAAGGTGCTTATGACCAGACTAAGATACTAATCTAATTTTAACAGCACACTTGACAATATGAGTATATGGTATCAGTCATACACTGTCTACTTTCTTGGTGTCATGTATTCATATAGATAGATACATTCATATTTATGCATGTAAATATACACATGAACAAGAGGCCGATATATGATTGTACAGAAATATTGGATTTAGATTAGGCTTAATAATAATAAATCTGACTGTGCTGCCACATATAACCCTACTCTCTAGGTTTTACTATGTTTATAATTGGCAAAGAATATAATAGCTTAGAATTCAAGAAACATGATAAAGCTTAATAGTGTCATTATTATATCATAGTATGTATGGGAAAAAGAGGCTGAACAAAGAAGTGGTAAATATCGTTCATACCAGTGATAGATATGCTAGTTATAGACATCCTAAGCATTAACATTTTTTTGGGAAGTTAGTATTATATCGTACCATATTAAATGGATATAATTAAATTTAAATATAATAACTGTGGTGGTGGTGCTGCGGTATCATTGTCGCCTCACAGTTAGACGTTGCCCGTTCGATTCTCAGTTAGTGCGTCTTCTGTGTGGCGACATGTGTGAATGGGCATTCCTTTGTTGAAGGTTGTGTGTTAGGCCAGGCAAGCCAGTACGTAAAAATCTACTGCCAATCATTAGCGGACCGGAGTTCTGCTGTGGCGACCCCTAACCGGGAAAAGCTGAAAGACACAAACAAACCTGAGTGATATACTTTTAAATAACTGGAGCTGAAACTACAGTATATATTACAGTTTGAAATATTCTGTTCAGGAGAAAATAGTTATCTAAATATATCAGCTTTTTTACAATTTGTACAAGTTTTTTAAAAGAGGGAAAATGTTATTAATCTATAAATTTCAACTTATTTTAAGGCAGTAGGCCTAGAAAGAGATAGCCTAGTGAGTAGTGATGGTTGAGGATGATCTAGATGACTATGTCATCAAACCAGGAACTACTTATTCCATGAATGTATATAGTTTTTTTATAGGATTGTTAGCAAACTTGATGTTTCTTTTGTCCATAACAATATTCAATGTTTTTCAAAGCATTTTCATAAATGTCTATATATAAATGCATGTCATTAAATGTGAATGTCCTCAATAACCCTATAAAGTGAGGTAGCTTAATTAAATATCTGAAAATAAATAAAGTTCAAATTTCATTTTTCAAGAGACTCATTTAACAACAGAAGGAAGAAACTGTTGCAAAAAGAGTAAAATCCCAGGATTGCAGTAACTCCCTGGTCAGCCTCAGCAAGAAGCTGAGAGCCCTACATAAAATCCTCCAAAGCTAGTTACGAAAATAAAATCACCATGGATTCTAAAGACAACCACAAAACCTTCTACAGCTATATCAAGAATCTTAATGACAATGCTCAGATTTGCTCTGAACTACAACACAATGGCATTACATTTACCGAACCAACTGATATTGCTAACATCCTGGTGGATAGGTTCAGTGCTAACTTCACCTCCCCTCATCCCCCCAAAGGGCCCATTCCCCATACTGGATGATTGCAAAGCCCCTGTAATCACTGCTGCACAGGTAAAGACCGCACTCTCCAAAGCCAAGAACACAGCATCTATGGGCCCGGACAACATCCCAGGCTGCATTCTGCACGAACTACAGAACAAACTGGCACCCCATCTAAGTACCATGTTCAACCATAGCCTCACTTCAGGCTTTGTGCCTATGGAATGGTGCACAGTGACAGTTATCCCACTCTACAAAGGGGTTGCCACCACAGACAAGTGGAGTACCATAGGGTTCATTCCTGGGTCCTCTCCTGCTCGGTATCTACTTCTCTGAGGTCCAGGCAAACATAGCTAGTCTCTGGCTAATGAAATTCACAGACGACTGCAAACTAGGAGCCATAATTGATTTACCTAAGGATGGGGACATTCTACAAAGAGGCCTCACTGAGACTGATGCTTGGTGTCAAAGTCATGGCCTAAAGCTCAATGCCAAGAAGTGCATTGTCATCCCCTTCAGTAAAAATACCGTACCCATTAATTACCACATAGGCAGTAGCCTACTAAATATCGAAAGTGTTATAAGAGACCTTGGGACACAGGTGGATAGTAGTCTCTCCTTTGATAATCACGTCACCACAGTAGTCAGGAAATCCTTCTACGTGGCACACCTCATCACAAAGGGGGTTCTCCTCCAGAAAAAGAAAGGTCATCGTTCCGCTCTACTTATCCCTTATCAGACCCATCATAGAGTGCAATGCCCTGTTTGGCATATACCTTGCAAGACATCTGCAATAGCTAGAAAGCCACAGAAATACCTCACTAAGAGGATTAGCTGCCTCAAACAGATGCCATATGCTGATCATCTCAAAAAAACTCCAGCTCTACTCCGTTGCATATCGCCTACTCCAAGGCGACCTCTTCCTAACGTACAAAGTCATGTCTAACACCGATCTGATGGACATGCTACACTTAAACAAATCCCAATATCTCTGAGCCACACGCTCCAGGGATCTAATCCATTTCACCACAATAAACAAAACATGCTGGAGAGATAGATTCCTGTCCCAGAGACTTTCCTTGCTCTGGAACAGGCTGCCCATTCATGTCAAGAAAAGCTCCTCATTAGCTGTCTTTAAGAGAAATCTTGACACTTGGGTGGGAAATAGGGAATTCACCCCGGGGATCACTACTGTGGCTCTGCTCGGCAGGGGCACAGGAAAATAATTTTCTTGGGTGGCGAAAGCCAGGGAACCTCATTTGGATATGCTTGTATAGGCCCTAGGGCCGATAGCCTAGTACTTACCTATGAACCTATAAAAAAGATTTGGATAGACTAAATTTCAAAGGTTGCCATATACTTGCAGATTCACATTATCACTCTAAGAGAAGAGGCACTTTAATCCTATGGAAGAAAACATTAGCAATGCCTAAAATAATTAATACTTATTCAGATTAGAATGGAATGTTGAGTCAAGTGGTCTTGGAATTAAATAAAAGATTCTTTACGTAAGTAGTGAAGGTAGAGGCCCAGGAACCACACAAACCGAAGTCCAAACCACAAATCCAATTTATTGACAGCAAAAACAGACCAAATGCAGTCAAGCGCTTTCGTCTTCAGCAAAGACTTCTTCAGAACTGCTTGGCATATTTATCTCCAACCTTAAATAATCCTAATACATCATGTGATCAACATGCGATCAGACATTCACATGACTCAACTTTAGTTTAGTACACATTAGTTATAAAACTTCAACACAAATTGTTGTGAATGTCAGTTAAATTGCATAAAAAATGAGCAATGAACATAAGTGAAACAATAAAAATGCAGATGAAAATAATACTGAGAATAGGAATAGTAAATAGTCAGTGTTACAGTGACAAATGTATGAGTAACATGGGATAATCATCCCTCAAGGCTTTCTAGCTTTACTATAGGTGTAATAGAACAACATTCATTCAAACTAGGGGGACAAGGGCATCACACACAAGACTCCATATGAGCTCTTTCTTGAGAAGATGTTCATTGGTGTAAAAGCCCCTTGGATCTGGTTCCAAGAACCACAAATTTAAAAAGGTGACCAGGATAGGCAGAATTATGTCTGTACAGTGTGTTAATTGTCTTCCCTTTCTTGATTTCATTGAGATGTTCATATGTTCTCTCTTTCAAGGCTTGACCAGTCTTGCCAATGTAAAATACTTTATGCTGTTGGCAAAGTGCACTATAAACCACTCCCCTGGATGAACAATTAAAATATTTTTTCACCTCATATTTCTTGTCTTTAATGAAAAAAAGACACAACAGAGTATATTTTGACAGAAGTTACAGTGGTTACATTTGTACATACCTTTTGGTCTATTGGTACGAAGTTTACCCGAATTCCTTTCCAGTAAACTTTTAAAACATTTATCTTTCCTAAATACTTTCTTAGGTTTGGAACCAAATAGTACATTACCATAGTCAATGGAAGTAACAATAGGGCAAAATTGATTAACCACATCAACAACATGGTAGGTGTTTAAAGAAAAAGTAACAATCAAGGCTCGTTCGTACGACTTGTCTGAATTATGATCACCAGAGGTCAATGGCCCTATTGAAGATAAGGAATGACAGGAGTAAATTTAGCTTGGTAATAGGGGACGGTACAGACCCTTACTCCTTTTGCCACATACTTCATGTTTGATGGATACCAAAAAATCTGGTGGAGAACCTCTGTGGGTAAACATATCCAAGAGTTTTTTCAATCTCCACCAAAAATACTGCATCATCAGATATCATCCGAGCAAGTCAGACTAGTTGTCCCTTGACAACTGCTCTTTTTTTGAAATTTGGGATGCCAACTGTCGTAGTGGAGATAAGAAATGCCATCTTGTCCTTGTCAAAGTTGTGGGTAAATTTAAGAAAGGATGTGCTATTATTGATGTTCATTAGAAAATTGTTCAGTTTCGTCAAAACAATTTGTCCAAATGATAAAGATGTCATCCAGGTACCTAATATAAAATGACCAGCTGTCAGCAAATATACTATTGAACACAAATTGTTTCTCCCAATATGCCATGAATAGGTTGGCAAAGCTCGGGGCACATGAGGCACTCAATGCCACTCTACTCAGTTGTTTGAATAGTTGACCTTCAAAATATAGAAAGTTGTTGCTCAGGACTAATTCTGCGAGTGTGATAGCCATGTTGGTGTCATTGTTGTTCAATAGCCCTATGTTAAAGAGCATACTTTCCACCCAATCAAGTCCCTCCTTGTGTGGAATGACCTACACACATTTTTCAAATAGACTTACTAGATATAACACTTATTAAAAAAAAAAAGTATATTATAATAGAAACAACTGTATGTAGAAAGAAGGTAAATCAAAACACTTATTTACATAGGACAAGTATACACCCACCCTCTATTTTTAATAAATTTGTCAGAAATCAAATGCTACATAAAGCAAGATTAAACACAATTGATACTAGTATGAATAACCAGATAGAAAAGATAACTAATGAATTTGTACAGAGGGATTACAATAGAGATCAGACTATGTAAATAGGACAAGAAATAAACGGAAGGAGAAATCTTGAAATCATACCTATTTTTTCAGAATCTATTGAAGAAACAAATAAAGTGTCTATAAATAAGATGAATAAATGTAGATGTATACTGACCTATAAAAGGAATACAAAGGGTGTCAAAGATATAATTAGAAAACATTGGTCCCTAGTACATCAAATACCTGAATTAAAAAACTTAGCAGACAGAGAACCAAATTTTGGATATAAAAGGTCCAGAAACCTGAAGGATAAGCTCTGTTGTAAAAATCAAATTAGAATAAATAATGTGTTAAGAAGTAAAAGACAAGGGACTCATATCTGGAATGTGTATTTTTTGTAAATCCATATACACAGAACGAAGTATAACTCACCTAGTATATGGTAATAGGTTTATGTCATATGCATATGAAACTTGTGATACTAAAAATCTTATTTATTTCATTAACTCATTCACTCTGGAGCAGCTCTGAAAAAGCTGCCTGCTTAATTCCACCATAGGAACATCAGTGCAGCCTGAGCTCATTTTCAGAAAATCCATTTGTAATACCATACAGAAAACAAATGTTCATAACTCTTTAACTATAAGAGCTAGACTAAAAATGTAAACGCGAAAGTTGTTCAGCAGACACTGACCTTCCCAACAGTGTAAATGTTGATAGTGCATATCAAAGTCATTATTAAATATTTGACAAGGAAAGTTGATATTGTGCATATTTTTTACATTTTTGGAAAAGCAAAGAAAATATCTTGGTCAATGTACCATGCAGACCCATACAATTTGAATTTAATTTGTTAGTATGAATGTCAGCTTTAAAATGATACATTAACCATTACTGTGTGATGCTCCTTTCTTGTGATATTCACAGAAATATTATTAATATATTATTTCTCATAACTGATAAATAAATAAAGCATAATATCTCATCACCTGTAACAGACAGAGCCTACATATCAATGTAGAAGTTGTGCATCTAAATGTCAGCTTCAAAATGATGCACCACTTGTGTGATCACCATGCTCCCTTGCAAAGATATGGGCATAATAATGAGAAGTATTGTAAATGTATAATTTTCATAATTGTACAAGAGTAAACAAACTGTGATAGCTGTACACGAGTACAGTGCACAGACACAGTTCTTTTACCATGTTGTAAGGAGTAACAATATCTTCAAAATGAGGTATTACTTGGCACACTGACATGCTCCCTTGCAAAGTTATTTACCAAAATATGGGAAAAAAATTATAATTTCCGTAATTCCATAAAAATCATAAAGTCCAAAACAAACTTTGATATCTGCACATGTCTGTAACATACAGGCACAATTATTTTACCATGTTGGAACCAGCAATACTGTCTTCAAAATGAGGTATTACTTGGCACATTCAGATGCTCCCTTGCAAAGTTATTTACCAAAATATGAAAAAAAATCATAATTTCCATAACCTAAGTCCGAAACAAACTTTGATATCTGCACATGAGTACAACATACAGGCATAATTATTTTACCATGTTGGAACCAGCAATACTGTCTTCAAAATGAGGTATTACTTGGCACATTCAGATGCTCCTTTGCAAAAAAATTTTACCAAAATATCAAAAAAAATCATAATTTCCATAACCTAAGTCTGAAACAAACTTTGATATCTGCACGTGTCCAACATACAGGCACAATTCTTTTACCATGTTAGAACCAGCAATACCATCTTCAAAATGAGGTATTACTTGGCACATTCAGTTGCTCCTTTGCAAAAGATATTTACCAAAATATAAAAAAATCATAATTTCCATAACCTAAGTCCGAAACAAACTTTGATATCTGCACATGTCTACAACATACAGGCACAATTTTTTTACCATGTTGGAACTATCAATACTGTCTTCAAAATGAAGTATTACTTGGCACACTGACATGCTCCCTTGCAAAGTTATTTACCAAAATATGAAAACAATCATAATTTCCATAACCATATAACCAAATAACTAATACATGTTAGTGTGGAGTATGTGCATATTGTTAGCAGATAATAAATTATTCTCGAAAGTTGAATACATAAACAAAAACGTATAATAACCATCACTGAAACCTGTGCTATAGATAACCTATACTTGTTACACCGTATCTGTATTATGATGTTCAGCAGTCTGACCATGTATGCAGAAGCACTTCCCTGGTACACAAATTAATTATTTACCCTGCCAACATCTTCATTACTACATGTTATACACATGTCCCTAAATGAAACATTCACCCAAATGACCCCCTCAGGAAAATGTTGAGATACACACAATCACCAAAATTATATATATATATATATATATATATATATATATATATATATATATATATATATATATACACACGTGTGAACAATGTATATATGTGCAAGTACATTACGTACATACATATATAGCTGTTAGAAAAATATGTACTTAGACACATATAAACTGTTAGAAAAATATGTATTCAGACATATATAAGCTGTTAGAAAAATGTGTGCTTAGGCATATATAAATGTACTTAAACATATATGAAGTGCAAAGGTTGAAAACAGTATAATATGTAATGCATTTAATTCTATTTTACTAGAATGGCAGTAGAAATGAACTTGCATATTATTGCTTAAAGCTTAGCTGTAGTGTGATTAAAACTTTGACCCTGACAGTAGCTGGCTTGGCTGGCTCATGTCTTTCAGTAAATATTATTTGCAAAGTTGGAAAGTAATGAATTTGTCTGTATGTGTATTTTTTCCTGCTTCCACCGAGGAGAATGGCCTTGTGCGCACTATCAGAGATAATGTGCAGCTGGTGGACAGAGAGACAAAAAAATGTATTAAGAAGACATTCATCCATTGTATTCGAACTAATCTAAGAGCCTTGAATTAGTTACATTCTCGGAAGGACATTGTGACTGACCAGGTGCCTTGCAAGGCTGCAATATTTTCATGGGAAAAAACTTTTTGAAAAAGCATTACCTCAGCATTTTCTTATGAATTGCAGTGATGTAAAGACCCTGTCACTGACCACGTCAGTGAGGCGGGCAAAAGCTAATTGTAAATAGTATAAAATGAAGGGTATTTCCTGAATAAAGTTAGTCAAAACTCTGTACATGTTTATGTATGGTTTTTTGCCTCCTAATGTACATTAGTAAAATGCATATTTGTTTAATACTTAAGCATCCTGTATTACTGTCTGTCATTTTGAAAAACCTAATGATTTTTACAGTCTAATTTAACAATTTATTTAACATTTTTTGTTTGGGGGGGGGGGGTTCCATCCTATTGAACATTTTAATTG
Organism: Protopterus annectens; assembly: GCF_019279795.1. Classification (NCBI taxonomy): domain Eukaryota; kingdom Metazoa; phylum Chordata; order Ceratodontiformes; family Protopteridae; genus Protopterus; species Protopterus annectens. Next base: position 1,050,227,745 of record NC_056747.1, read on the forward strand.
CTATTTGTGTGGGTATACTCCTAATAGGAGCATGTGTTTACTGTGAAATTCCCTGCATGAAAAGATTAATCAAAAAATTTGTTGATATATCTGTTACTGAAACTTTTTACCAAAGTGTTAAAATTGAAAGATTAATTTCAGATAATGCTTTTTCTGAAATATAAAACCAATGACTTGCTTAGCTAAAAGTCCTTAAAAAGGAAAAGGCTAAAAAATGAAATAATATTGTTTATGTTTCTAATAAAATGAAATGCATTAACAGGAGGGAGAATGTTAGAAAAATATGTACTTAGACACATATAAACTGTTAGAAAAATATGTATTCAGACATATATAAGCTGTTAGAAAAATGTGTGCTTAGGCATATATAAATGTACTCAAACATATATGAAGTGCAAAGGTTGAAAACAGTATAATATGTAATGCATTTAATTCTATTTTACTAGAATGGCAGTAGAAATGAACTTGCATATTATTGCTTAAAGCTTAGCTGTAGTGTGATTAAAACTTTGACCCTGACAGTAGCTGGCTTGGCTGGCTCATGGCTTTCAGTAAATATTATTTGCAAAGTTGGAAAGTAATGAATCTGTCTGTATGTGTATCTTTTCCTGCTTCCACCGAGGAGAATGGCCTTGTGCGCACTATCAGAGATAATGTCCAGCTGGTGGACAGAGAGACAAAAAAATGTATTAAGAAGACATTCATCCATTGTATTCAAACTAATCTAAGAGCCTTGAATTAGTTACATCCTCGGAAGGACATTGTGACTGACCAGGTGCCTTGCAAGGCTGCAATATTCTCATGGGAAAAAACTTTTTGAAAAAGCATTACCTCAGCATTTTCTTATGAATTGCAGTGATGTAAAGACCCTGTCACTGACCACGTCAGTGAGGCGGGCAAAAGCTAATTGTAAATAGTATAAAATGAAGGGTATTTCCTGAATAAAGTTAGTCAAAACTCTGTACATGTTTATGTATGGTTTTTTGCCTCCTAATGTACATTAGTAAAATGCATATTTGTTTAATACTTAAGCATCCTGTATTACTGTCTGTCATTTTGAAAAACCTAATGATTTTTACAGTCTAATTTAACAATTTATTTAACAATAGCCATATACACATGCACAAATTATATATATTATACACACACACACACACACACACACACACACACACACACACACACACACACACACACACACACACACACACACATACAGGAAGAAAAAAATCAGGGGTTTAGGAGGATAGGCAGTTAATGAAGAATGAGGGGTGTTGTTTGCAATGACTCCAACCAGAAAAAAAACACAACCTGGCTTGTACATTCATCAAGGTGATAACGACTTCTACTTATGTGAATAACAGTGACAGCAGCTGAGACTTTTCCCAGAAAAGTGATAATGACTTACTGCTATGTTATAATTGCACGTATTGTTAATATGATAATGACCTTCCTTTCATTACTGCAAAGGTAAGCATGCTGAGACACAGGTGATAATTGCTGCACATAACCTGAGTAGGCATTCATCATATTACATTGTACAGCTGTTATGTAACACAGACTCGGTATCATCAGTAAGAAGACCTGAGTCATTCAGTCAAATAGTATAACACTTAGATATTATTGAGCCCTTCCTCCCACCTAAATTCCATACATGACTGACAAAGCCAGGAGAATGCAGAAAAAATATGGTAGCTCCATGCTGCCAGTAGTCACCTAATGATAACCTTCATCTCACTCAGGCAACTACTGAGTATAATCAGAATAATAATAATAAGACAGGCAGAAATATTAAGATAGAACCAAACACCCTAATACTGGGTGATTTTAACTACCCTGCCATTAACTGGGAAAACTACTCATGTCCCAACACCTTTGCGCAACGGTTCTTGGAATTCATAAATTCTAATGCCCTGGATCAACTAATCCATAGTCCCACCAGGGGCTCTAATATCCTAGACCTGGTCATTACCAACATGGGAAATCAATGCTCCATACCTATGGTCACCCCCTCGTTAGTGAGGTCTGACCATAAGCTAATCACCCTTAACATCCACATCCCACCCCCACCCCCCAGTAAAGAAACCACCATAAAAAACTTCTCCAAAGCCAACTTCATGCTACTCAAGTCAGAAGTGACAAACTTCATAACACCCATGCAGACCGGAACTGAAAGTTCAACTGCTGAATCCTACACTAAGGCACTGTACGAGCACATCCACTCATGCATGAATCGTGCCATCCCAAATAGAACCAAAATGCTCTCATCCAAAAAAGGAAGCCAATCTGGTGGTCCCCTGCCATAAACAAACTTTACAACAAAAGGAAGAAACTTTTGCAGAAAAGAGGAAAATCCCAGGATGCAAAAAACTCCCTTACTGGCCTCAGTAAGAAACTGAGATGCCTCATAAAATCCTCCAAAGCTAGTTATGAAAATAAAATTGCCAAAGATTCCAAAGACAACCACAAAGCATTCTATAACTATGTCAAGAATCTAAATGGCAATGCTCAGATCTGCGCTTAGCTAAAACAGAATGGCATTAAATATACTGATCCAAAGGATATTGCCAATATCCTGGCAGATCGATTCAGTGCCAACTTCACCCCCCTCTCACCCCTAAATGGCCCATCTCAATACCGGAAGATTGCCAAATTCCAGTAATAACGGCCACACAGGTACAAAACGCACTCTCTAAAGCCAAGAATACAGCATCCATGGGACCAGATGACATCCCGGGCTGTGTACTACATGAACTACAATATGAACTGGCACCTCACCTAAGTGTCATGTTTAATCATAGCCTCACCTCAGGTTTCGTGCCCACTGAGTGGCGCAGAGCTACAGTTATCCCAATCCACAAGGGGATCCACCTTGGATCCCGGAAACTACCATCCCATCAGTCTGACAAGCCTTATCTGCAAGGCCATGGAGCGTATTATCATGGAACTTATAAACAAAGACATTGGCAACCTTCAAACACTGGACCCCACCCAGTTTGGGTTTGTGAAGGGCCGATCTTGTCTCCTGAACCTGATTGACTTCTTTGAATCAGTCTCCAGAGCCATGGACAAGGGTAAGGTGGTACACACAGCCTATCTAGACCTTGCCAAGGCCTTTGACACCATCCCCCACTCTGGAATCATAGATAAACTTACTAAGTTGGGCATTAATCCCTATGTCACCCAATGGGTTGCTAAATGGCTTACTGATAGAACCCACACTGTAAAAGTAGCCAACTCCAAATCCAGCTCCAGACAAGTGACAAGTGGAGTACCTCAGGGTTCAGTCCTGGGGCCGCTCTTGTTTGGCATCTACTTCTCTGAAGTACAGGTCAACACTAAGGGACTCTGGCTAACAAAGTTTGCAGATGACTGCAAACTGGGAGCCATTATTGAATCCCCAAATTATGTGGATACTCTACAAAAGGGCCTTACAGAAACAGATGCTTGGTGCCAGAGCCATGGGATCAAGCTCAATGCCAAGAAATGTATTGTTATCCCCTTTGGGAAAAAACATGTATCCATGAATTACCATATAGGTGGCAGTACACTAAACACAGAAAGTGTGATAAGAGACTTAGGGACACAGGTGGACAGTGGTCTCACCTTCGATAACCACATCGCCACAACAATCAGGAAATCCTTCTATGTGGCACACCTCATCACGAACGGCTTTTCATCCAGAAAAAAGGAGGTCATTGTCCCACTGTACTCATCCCTCATTAGACCCATTATAGAATACAATGCCCCATTTGGTATGTACCTCTCAAGACATCTGCAACAACTGGAAAGGCCTCAGAAATACCTCACTAAAAGAATCACAGGCCTAAAGCAGATGCCCTACGCTGACCGCCTTAAAAAACTCCAGCTATACTCTGTCGCATATCGTCTACTCAGAGGCGATCTCTGCTTAACATACAAGGCCATGTCAAACCCAGAGCTGTTGGACATGCTACACTTAAAGAAATCCCAATCCCTCAGAGCTACACGCTCCAGGTATCTAAACCTTGTCATCACAATAAACAAAACATGCTGGAGGGATAGGTTCCTGACCCAGAGACTCCCCAGACTCTGGAATAGATTGCCCATACATGTCAAGCAGAGTGATTCTTTGGACCTCTTCAAGAGGAACCTTGACGATTGGATGGGAGAAAGGAAATTCACCCCAGGGATCACGTCAGTCGCCCTGCTAGACAGGGGTCCAGGAAAGTAAATAATGTGGGAAGAAATAGCCAGGGAATTGTTATGGCTAGGCTTGTATAGGCCCTAGGGCTGATAGCCTAGTACCAACCTATGAACCTATGAAATGTCAAACTTATCTGGCTGAGCCGTTTAAAAGTATTAATTCAGGTTCTCTCACCTAACCATCCCTCTGGTTACAATAACAGAAGTTAAAAAGGCAGAATATTGTCAAAAATATCCAGTTAAACAATGCCAACATTTCAAAACAAACCATTTCCAAATGGATCGCACACTGCATCCATTTCTGCTACAAGCACCATGAAAACCAACTCCTCAGGGGGTCAGATCACATTCCACTAGGGCTACATCTTCCTCTACAGGATTTCTCAGGGTTGTGTCTGCCAGGGATATACTGGAAGCTGCTACCTGGAGTTCTGTACACACCTTCACCAGGCATTACCACCTGCCTATCTTTTCCAAATCCAGGGCAGGATTTGCTACATCAGTCTTGCAAGGCCTACTAGCCAGCCCAGACATTTCTTGACTGCCTCCACCCTTCCTCAGCTTTGGGAATCATTATTGATATCATTATTGCCAATTATTTAGTGATTTCAGTCAATGATTTGCCAAAAAATCACAAAAATTAATGACCAACAGACCAAAAATAAGAGGCAAAGATCTGGACATTTAGCAAAAATCTGGACAGTTGAGAAGTATGCATGGCTCCTCTCCTCACCTCTGTGCAACTTTTACACCAATATCTCACAGATAACAAAAGAAATGCAAAATGTCCAAGCTACAAAATAGTTTTCATACCAGCTTCTTACCATCTAGTTACATATGGGTTAGCTGAATCATTTGCTCAAACTTAATATGCAGAGAAATGCATTTTACGTTGAATAAGAGCAGTACGGGTATATCTATTCTACCTGGATGTTACAGCCAACACCCTACATCTGTACCTCTCAACCTCTTAGTGCTAGAATTCTGGACCAAGCCAAAAGTAATGAGGAGCAATGACCCATAAGTTGGGGTCAGAGTTTATATACTGCTCTTATAAAGCTAGAGAATTGCTAGAATAACAGAGTTTGCATTGGCATGCATTTTTCTGAAGGATATGAAGTCTGAAACTCAAACATTTTTATTTAGTGATTTAAATCCTGGGCGATTTGCCAGAAAACTATACATTTTATTGGTAATAGACCAAAAATATGAGGTAAAAATCTGGACCTTCTGCAAAATTCTGGACAATTGAGAGGTGTGCCTTCATCTGCTGTTTCTATTTGCCCAGTCTTCCAGTAATCCCATGAATTTTAAAATACTAATTTGCTTTGTCATGCACTACTCAATTTGAAAGTCCATTCCATTGGGTGACCACCTTCTCAGAGGAAAAATAATATTTCATAACTAAACTGAAGTATGGCTATTTAGTCTAGAATTCCTGACATCTCTGCCTCCCTCTCCCTGCCTTGATTAATACGTTAATTTTTTTTTCCATTTCAGTTCCTGTGCAGTTCCTTTGTGATTTTATGAAATCAAATCATACCACCTCTTCATTCTATTCTTCTGAAAGGACAGACATGGTATGTTTATAATCCTCTCAACAACCAACTTTGCTCTATTTTACCACCCTAGTGTTCATCTGTATGTTTGTTTTGCTATCTATAGCTTTCTTACCTTTTTGCAGTAGCATAGGTATAGCCTCAGAGGATGTGTCTGATCCTCATGTCACACACAAACATCACACCAGGGGACCTGGAGGTAACCAAAGGCAAGTAGTCGATAACCTGCCCATGGCTGAGAGGACTGTAGGATCAGAAGCTGTAGGCTGACGCATATTTTCATGATTTATTTTTATGTTTTTTTTTTTAGTTACACAAAGGGTAGATGTTTGTTTTTTTTTTTTGGGGGGGGGGTTGTCTGAGTCCATCAAATCTTGGGACAAAATACTAGCCAGATCAATAGCTAACACTGGTTGCAGGGTCAACCCAATACAAACTGGACAAATCCTACTATTGTCCCTCTAATCTGAAGCCTATTTCTACAAGGATAGTATGCTTAATACTGCACTGAGAAAAAAAAAGACAGCAATTTCAGTAGTTTGGCATAAAACACAAAATACATGTCACAAAAACCCCAATATTAGTAAAGGCAGGTTTTAGCCTCATTTGTATACAAACAGCCATAGACAAGGAATTAAATATAAACAAACAAGTTGCCTGACAGAAAGCAGGTGCAGCCTGCACCAAAACAGACAGGGTTGTCATCAAATCTGACACCAAACCTCTAAATCACCTGCACTGGGATCTACAGGTCAATAACTGCTAATAGCACAGCAAGCACTTAGCACCAAAAGAATATTTATGCTGAAACATTTAACATTGCCATGCCCATCACATGACTGGGCACTAAGAATACCTTTGACAAAGCTGCATGGTTCAGTGCTGGCAACCTCAAAACCAATGCTAACAAGCTGGTAAATTCAGATAGCTTAGACAAGCGAAGTTAGAAGGTAATTCCTCAAGAAGTAAATAGGTAAGATCAGAAGAAGCCTCTTTGCATCTGCAAAATTGTCATGTTTAAACTCATGGAAAACAGACCACTCTGTACAGCAGATTTACTGTTCATAAGCTGACAAGCTTCTTTATCTATTAACCAGCCTAACACCCTGAAAGTCGCACAGAGCCAGAACAACATCCGTATTACATTTATGTGAAACAGTCAGATTTGACACTGCTGTTAACTAAAATCACAGTAGCAAGATGAACTACTTCAGCCTTAGGTTATCAAATGTATATGACAGCCGGGTAGAAACCTGCATTCAACAGATCGTGTACTCAAATCAGGTAATTGAAAACAAAACAAAAGCATTCAAAGAACGGCCAGAAACCGATGAATAATGTTAAAGCAGCTGTCAAACGTGCATCCCTTGCATTTAAAAGTAACGCTGCTAACAACGCTTTTAACAATGCGCCCACAAACTACCATGACATTATTTTTAGCAACATTTTGAAGGGACCATTTTAAAGAATATCAACACACAGTTCCAGCGGCTCACTTCCTCAGCTATACCACTATGTTGCAAGGTGCGTTCCAAAAGCAGACCAGAAGGGGTACTACAGACAGGAAATAAAAGTAGTAATTTTGCAATGATGTTTACGGTATATACACTGCCGTTCAACAGCTTGGAATAACGATAATAATACACCTACTCCCCCATTAGAACGAAGCAAAATTAAACTTTTTTTTTGGGTTGGCATATCAAAATACAATTGCAGCTCAAACTTAATGCCAAGAAATGTATAGTTATCCCCTTTGGAAAAAACATGTACCCATGAATTACAACATAGGTGGCAGTACACTAAACATTGAAAGTGTGATGAGAGACTTAGGGACACAGGTGGGCAGTGGTCTCACTTTCGATAACCACATCACCACAACAGCCAGGAAATCCTTCTATGTGGCACACCTCATCACTAAGGGCTTTTCATCCAGGAAAAAGGAGGTCATTGTCCCACTGTACTCATCCCTCATTAGACCCATTATAGAGTATAATGCCCCATTTGGTTTGTACTTCACAAGACATCTGCAACAGCTGGAAAGGCCACAGAAATACCTCATTAAAAGAATCAGAGGCCTAAAGCAGATACCATATGCTGACCGTCTAAAAAAACTCCAGCTATACCCTGTGGCGGGTCTATATTATATCCTCAAGCTCTTAAAAAAGTGAACGCTGATTGATCAAACTTATTTTCGTGAAACTGCAAAATATTGAAGCAGCAGAAACTCAAATTTTTTCCTAGGAAAATAATTTGGTTGTCCATTTCTGTTGCTTCGGTATTTTCACTGTTATGGTGGAAAGTTACCGGTCAGATTCAGGTAAGTGTGCGATTGTGTGGATGTGAGTGTTAGGGTGATTTAGGTGAGTTAGAGTTAGGGCTCAGGTTAGGTGTGTGTGCGATTGAGTGGATATGAGGGTTAGGGCGGATTTAAGTGAGTTAGGGTTAGGGAGTGGGTGAGGTGAGTGTGCAATAGTGACGGACCTTAGGGTTAAGGTAAGTGGGTAGTTAGTGGTGTGTGCATAGTTTAGTGTAGGGTTAGGTATCAGATTTTAGGTGTATGTGTGTGGATTTCTGTTTGCTTGGTGTGCTTGTGTTGTGTGTATGTGTTTTGGATCAGCGATTTTTTTCCCTGGGAAAAAAATCGCTGATCTGACAGTTCGAGATTGTAAGCTTTTGCTTAAATTAGGTCGATCAATCAGCGTTCGCTTTTTTAAGCATTCGATGATATAATATAGACCGTCTGTGGCATATCATCTACTCAGAGGCGATCTCTGCTTAACATACAAGGCTATGTCAAACCCTGAGCTGTTGGACATGCTCCACTTAAAAAAATCCCAATCCCTCAGAGCCACATGCTCCATGGATCTAAACCTTGTCATCACAATGAACAAAACATGCTGGAGGGATAGGTTCCTGACCCATAGACTCCCCATACTCTGGAAAAGACTGCCCATACATGTCAAGCAGAGTGCCTCATTGGCCCTCTTCAAAAGGAACCTTGATGACTGGATGGGAGATAGGAAATTCACCCCGGGGATCATGTCAGTTGCTCTGCTAGACAGGGGTCCAGAGAAGTAAATATTGTGGGAAGAAATATCCAGGGAATTGTTATGGCTAGGCTTGTATAGGCCCTAGGGCCGATAGCGTAGCACCAACCTATGAACCTATACTATATGAATCGCAAATTTAAAGAAACAATAGGAGACCACCAGCAAAAATTAATAGAGAAGGGAAAACTAATGCATTATACAGATATATAAGTCAAACAAATACCCCACATCAATTTAAATGTGTGATTTTACAAGTTATTTATGAACATATTAGAGGAGGTGACATAATTAATATAACTGAGAAGGGAGAAACTAAGTGGATTGTTAGATTTAGAGAACATCAAGTTCCAGGTTTAAACGGAAAGTTTAGTATTAAACCTATACTAAAGGAATTACAAAATAAAATGAACTAAAGAATGTCACTTTAAATTTTAATGAACTAAAGAGTGCATATTTAAATGATGGACTTGTTTAATTGTGTTTATGCCTCAAGAAGCTTTTGCGAAAGTAAATACTTGCATAATAAAGAATGTTTAACTATTTGACTGCTTTTGGCTCTGGAAAATCCTTATTTTTAAGTGCAGTAATATAAGTGGAAATTTTCAGAAAGATTATTGAACATTGGGGTCAGGATTATTTTCTTTCATTTTCCTCACTGTTGTGCAGTCTCAAAGTTGATGTGTGTATACACACACACACACACACACACACACACACACACACACACACACACACACACACATATATATATATATATATATATATATATATATATATATATATATATATATATATATATATATATATATATATATATATATATATATATATTACACACACACAGTTACTTCCGCGGTGGTGCAGCGGTAGCGTTGGTACCTCACAGCAAGAGGTTCTCCCGTTCGATTCTCGGCTTGGGTTGGGAGTGCCTTCTGTGTGGAGTCTGCATGTCCTCCCTGCGGTCGAGTGGGCGTTCGAAAGACATGTGTTGAATGGGCGTGCCTTTGTTGAAGGTTGGGCGTCGGGCTGGCAACTTGACACCATAAAAACCAACTGCCAATCATTAGCAGACCGGATTTCCACTGTGGCGACCCCTAACTGGGAAAAGCCGAAAGACCAACAACACACACACACACACATATATATATATATATATATATATATATATATATATATATTTATATCAGAGGATCATAGGAGATTACTAGGTTATTGACCCAGAGGTCATTTTAAGCCCAGCCATTTCAACCCGATGTAATACTATAGAGATACTAGTCAATACCCAAGATTGCCTTTAGTTATGACTGCCCATGTCCAGGAGGGCTGTGGGCACTATCCCTGGTAAGAATTTATGATGCCCCATTCACTCATCCAGGTTCCTCTTGAACAGTGTCATAGAGGTGCACTGTTTCACATGAATTGATAGCCTGTTCCAAAGATGTCGCAGTTGCTGGGAGATAAATCTGTCTGTCCAGCATGTCCTATTAAGTCGCAGGCCATATTTAAGTCCCTGGAATGGTTAGCCCTAAACCCATTTTATTTACAGATATGCAGTAAGTTCATTAGGTTTAGGTTTTGGTTTGCTCTGCAGGCCAGGCATAAGTTTCCCCTTAGAAGTCTTTATGATATGGGGTATAGTGGCAGGGATGTTAGTTGGCCCATGTAAGGCACATGTTGGAGGCCCTTGATCTTATAGGTTCATAGGTTCATAGGTTCATACTAGGCTATCTGCCCGAGGGCATTTACAAGCCTAGCCCATCGTTTTGTGGCTTACGCCACCCCTTTAGTATGGGGAACTATACCCATTATTTTTCTGTGCCTCTGTCGAGCAGTGACACTGAGGTAATCCCTGGGGTATATCTGCGATCTCCCATCCATTGGTCAAGATTTCTCTTGAACAAGGCCAGCGAGGTGCTCTGCCTCACATGTACCGGGATTTTGTTCCACAGCATAGGGAGTCTTTGGGTGATGAATCTATCCCTCCAGCACGTCCTATTAATAGCCAAGTCAAGGTTTAAGTCTCCGCCCTTGTGGCTCTGATGGATCTAGATTTTTGAGGTGAAGCATATTCATCAAATCTGGGTTTGACATGGCCTTGTATGTTAGGCAAAGGTCACCTCTGAGCAAGCGGTGGCGACTGAATAGAGCTGGAGTTCTTTCAGTCGGGCAGCATAGGACAGATTTTGAGACCCTTTATCCTTTTGGTGAGGAACTTTGTGGCCTCTCCAGCTGCTGCAAGTGTCGGGTCAGATACATTCCGAATGGGGCATTGTACTCAATCATTGGTCTGATGAGTGATGAGTAAAGGGAGACTATGACCTCCCTTGATCTAGATGAGAATCCCTTCATGATAAGGTGGGCAATGTAGAAGGTCTTCCTAACTACTTTAGCTACATGGGTGTCGAATGACAGACTACTATCAACCTGGGTCCCCAGGTCCCTGATAACTTCTTCTGTGCTCAGTGGATTGCCACCTATTTGGTAGCTAGGGGTAACCTTGTTTTTCCCGAAGGGTATGACTATGCATTTTTGGCATTTAACTTTAGGCCGTGGCTCTGGCACCAGTTATCCGTTTCTGTGAGACCCTTCTGAAGGATATCTGTGTCAGATGTGTTTTCTACTATGGCCCAGTTTGCAGTCATCTGCAAACTTTGTCAGCCATAACCCTCCTGTGTTTGCTTGTACTTCGGAAAAGTAGATGCCAAACAAGAGTGGGCCCAGGAATGAGCCCTGTGGGACACCACTTGTGACAGGCTTTGAGTCTGACATGGCGCCAGCAGCTCTGACCCTGTGGGTTCTGTCACTCAGCCAGTTTGCAACCCATCTTGTGATGTATGGGTTGACATTTAAGCTGATGAGTTTTTCAATGATACCCGAATGGGGTATTGTATCAAGGCCTTAGCCAGATCGAGGTAGGCTGTATGGACTGCCTTTCCCTCATCAATGGCTTTGGTGACTGTTTGAAAAAGTCAACCAAGTTTAAAAGGCATGATCTGCCTTTGACAAAGCCAAACTGGGTTGGATCCAAAGTCTGCAAATTCCCTATGTCTTTATTTATGAGGTCCATTATGATCCTCTCCATGGCTTTGCAGATAAGGCTTGTCAAGCTAATGGGCCGGTAATTTCCAGGGTCGGTGGAGGCACCGCCTTTGTGAAGTGGTACCACAGTTGCAGTGCGCCACTCCTGGAGTGCGTATCCAGAGGTAAGACTTTGATTAAACAGCTGTCCTAGCTGTGGGTTTAATTCCTCATTGAGTTCATGGAGCACACAGCCGGGGACACCATCAGGTCCCATGGATGCTGTGTTTTTTGCTTTGGAGAGAGCAGTTCTCACTTGGGCGCTGGAGATGTTTGGCGGGCTGCAATCGTTTGGTATAGATATCTCTCCTTTTGGGGGGGAGGGGCGGAGAAGTTTGCACTGAACCTGTCAGCCAGTATGTTGGCAATGTCTGTAGGATCAGTAATCTTCACATCATTTTGAACTAGCTCTGAGCATATCTGGGAGTTTCCTCCCAGGTTTCTAACATAGCTAAAGAAGGCCTTATGATTGTCTTTTGAGTCTTTAGCTATTTTTCTCTCGAAATTTGCTTTGGATGATTTTATGAGAGCTCTTAGTTTTTTACTTATAGTGATCTTATTTGTTAGAAACCTCTGAGGTCTCTCTAATTGCTATAGTTGCTTAGTACGGTACATACTGAAAGGTGCATTATACTCAATTATGGGCTGGATAAGTGCCCAGTATATGGGGGTCATAACTTCTTTTCTTCTCGAAGTGATGCCTTTACTAATCAAGTGAGCCACATGGAAAGCTTTCCTTACAATGGTAGACACATGGAGGTCGAAGTTAAAGTCATGGTCAACTTGTGATCCCAGATCCCTTACCACTTCATGGGTACATAGGGTATCATTATTGATTTGTGTGAAGGGACGTTGTATGTGCCAAAGGGAATGATGATGCATTTCTTTGCATTCAGTTTGAGACCGTGACTAATACACCAGTCACTGGTCTGTGTGAGACCATCCTGGAGTACACTGACATCATTTGGGGATTCAATGATTGCACCTAGTTTGCAGTCATCTGCAAACTTGGTCAGCCACAAACCTTTAGTTTTGTCCTGAACGTCTGAGAAGTATATATACCAAACAGTAGGGGGTACAGCACTAATCCCTGTGACATCCCACTGGTAACAGGTCTGCTGGTTGATGTTGAGTCACCCACTTTGATAGTGTGTGTCCAGTTTGTGAGCCAGTTGGCAACCCATCTTACAACAAAGGGGTTTACATTCAGTTTGCTAAGTTTATCAGTAATGCCTGAATGTGGGATTGTGTCAAAAGCCTTTTTGCCAAGTCAGGTATGCAGAGTGCACAGATTTGCCCTCATCAATGGCCTTGGTCACACTTTCAAAGAAATCCACCAGATTTAACAGGCAGGATCTGCCCTTCATGAAGCCGAATTGGGTAGGATCCAGGGTTTGGACGTCACCTATGTCTTTATTTATCAGGTCCATACTGGTATATTACATAGCCTTACAGATAAGGTTGGTCAGACTTATAGATCTGTAATTCCCTGCGTCTGTTGCTAGGCCACCTTTGTAGAGGGGAATAAATGTAGCTATTCTCCATTCTGCAGGAACAAACCCTGTGGCTAGGCTGTGATTGAAAAGGGTACTTAGTGGTGATGCTAGTTCATGTTTTAGCCTATTTAGAAGACAGCCTGGGAAGTTATCTGGTCCCACAGAGTTTGTGTTCTTTGCCTTGAGCAAAGCTTTGAGGACCTGCTCTTCAGATATGTAAGGTGTGTGTGTGTGTGTGTGGGGGGGGGGGGGTTGGAGGAGGGTTTGTTGTAAGTTAGGAGGTGATAAGGTAGTAAATTTTTTGCCAAACCTATCCGATAGGTTCACTAGCTCTGTGGGGTCAGCGTGTGTGATACTATTGGCTACCAGTTCTGCACATGCTTGGGTCCTACCCTTTAGGTTATGTACATAGCTGCAAAAGGCTTCATGCTTATACATGGCAGTATTTGCTAGGTATCTGTCAAAGGAGCTCTTGGAGGATTTGACAAGTTGTCTTATTTGCCTGTTAAGACTGCCAAGGGTGCTTTTGCATTGTTAGGTCCTTGTCTTTGTTTTCTTGGACAGCAACTTTTTGCATTTATTGTAGAGTTTCTTGATGCTGGAAGTCCACCATGGCAGCTTGATTTTACTTGGGGTTCTGGCTCTGATTCTGTCTGGTACAGCTGAGTTTATACACTTATGCAAGTTATTGTACAGGACTTTGGTGTAAACTTTGGTGTAGTTACCACTTTCAGCTTGGGGTGGGGCTTGGAATGCGTTTATACCTATATATATATATATATATATATATATGTGTGTGTGTGTGTGTGTGTGTGTATATATATATATATATATATATATATATATATATATATATATATATATATTTACACACAAACACATATAGATATATCTATATAGACACACATATCTATATCTATATATCTATATATATATCAATCTATATATATATATATATATATATATATATAGATATAAAAAATACGAAGAAAGCACCCACACAGAGTCCAATAATCCCACAACTGCGATGTATCCAGTAAATGAATATTTTCAAAAATGCAGCAACTCTAATCTTTGACGTTAGAACTTTCATTTATAAACAAGCACTTTCGGAAGGCTTTGTATCCTTCCTTCCTCAGACAAAACACTAGGTTACAAAACATCTCCCCGTTAAATAGGGTCATAATTGGTTAATTAATGACATCACAAATAAAATCAGTCTTAAAAACATACTGTATGTTTACTAAAAAATACCTAAGTGTTGTTTATATAAACTCATTCGAAAATTCTCCATGACTTATGCTATCTAAGCAACTAGTTATACGCTATACTAACTATTTACCTACA
>NC_056747.1:1050247459-1050279959 GCF_019279795.1 Protopterus annectens
TTCTGCTCAAGATATAATAGTTGGCTGCTGTGATGATAATTATGATGTCATAAATAGGGGACTGTACTCTGACACACAATGAAGTGTTAAGAGTTCAGAAAAGATGCAGCCTACAGAATAGAAAACATGTTTGTAAGTAACCCTTTTAAAAGAATAGAAACATGACTGAGCCATGGGGTACATAGAAATTGAAAATAAAAAAAAAAACTATACGAACCCAAAACTGAATCATTTTTAAAATGGATATTGTTTATTTCATTACCAAGCCCCATGTCCATGGCTGATCCCTTTTAATCATGGTTTAAGGCATATCCAAGACCCATATGGATTACGCAGTGAATAAAAACAGATTCAAAACATTCAGAGGCATGAAGTGAAGAGGGATGCAGCATTAATGGCTAGGTGCAGAAATTGAGAACATTTTTAACATCTCAGGTTAGATGTATAAACATGGTCACAAAATATGGTGGGAAGCTATTTCATCAGCAGGACACGTGTGGGAATGTATAGTTTGGGAAGGGGTCACAGCAATATCTTCGTAGCTTACAAAGGGCAGTACAGAAAGCTAACTTTTAGGACTGCCTAGATTTCTAGATAAGCTCTGCAAGTTGTATCTCTTATTTTCTGCTACATGAACATGATAAGGGAAGAATAACACTATATGCATGAGCTTGTCAAAGAAGAGGATGGGTATCCCAACGGTTATCCATACATATGTGAATGTGTGTATGTGCATGCATGCGCGCGCATGCGTGTGTGTGTGTCTGTGTTTGTGTGTGTGTGTGTGCGTGTGTGTGTGTGTGTGTGTGTGTGTGTGTGTGTGTGTGTGTGTGTGTGTGTATGTGTATGTGTGTGTGTGTGTTTTACTTTAACTTGCTCACCCTGTAATTGTTCATTTTACACTTTGTTGAACCACTCTCTAATGAAGCATGGTCTGCTTACTCAGTGTTTTTTTTCCATCTCTGGGCAGGCTTAAATCAACTACTTCATCCAGGTCATTCTACCACCCCAACCCCGGCTAACCACACCCATAGTTGCCCAGAGACCATAGCTGGCACTTATAATAACTTTTTCACTGAAACAATCCAATCCCTAGCAAATCAGCTAACCCCCACAAACTTAAACGCACCCCTAATCTACCCATTAATCACCCCCAATTTAGCTTCCAACTGATATCCACTAATTTTATCAAAACACTTATAAAAAAATCTAAAACCTACCACCCTCGCTGCTGCCCTCCTCCCCGCAGAGTACCTGCAAATAGCTGCATATGCCATTGCATATCCCATATCTATCCTTATCAACAGAACCTTATCTGAAAGCACTATCCCCTCCCTCTGGAAAAAATCCCATGTCATCCCACTCCATAAAGGTGGTAGTTCTACAGACATATCTAACTATAGACCCATTGCCATTCTTTCCCCACTAGCCAAAATAATGGAGAAATGTATACACAAGCAACTAATGCAATACCTTACACAGAATAACTTACTATCCAACTCCCAGCATGGTTTCAGGCCATACCACAGCACCACCTCAGCCCTCCTTTCCTTTACTAATGCCATAAACCAAAACAGGAATGACAATAGGCTATCCTCCGCCCTCTTTCTTGACCTATCAAAAGCCTTTGACATGGTCAACCATGAACTTCTCATTCTTTCTCTAAAATCTATTTCCCTCAATAAGCACGCAATCCAGTGGTTCCAGTCCTACCTGACTGGTAGACAACAGGCGGTACTTTGGCAGGACAAACTCTCCAGCCAGCTACCTCTCACACTTGGTGTCCCTCAAGGCTCCATACTAGGTCCAGTACTCTTCTCTATTTTTATCAACAACCTTCACACTGCTATCCCTAAAGCTACCTGTATTCAATATGCAGATGATTCCACTCTGATCTGCTCAGCCACCCCCCCATCTGAACTGCAAATCCTAACCCAAATTACATTTAACACTATTGAGAACTGGATCACTAACCAGCACCTACTGCTGAACCCCAATAAAACTAAACTTCTACTCTTCACCCCCACTAGTAGATCTGCCACACTTTCATTCTCTGTCACGTCTAACAGTGGTACCACTATCTCCCCAGATCAACAAACCAAATTTCTAGGGGTTATCATGGACAATAATCTCAAATTTGACCTACAGGTCAACAAAACCATACAGACCATCAATAAGAAGCTTGGATCACTGTATAGAAACAAGATATTTTTAACCCCACTGGCTAGGACTGCAATTGCCCGGTCACATCTACTCTCTACTCTCTACTCTTTTATATGCCTCGCCTATACTCTCAAACCTCAACACATCTGAACTAGGTAAGCTGTCTCATAGCTACAACCATATTGCCAGATTTTCCACAGGCTCCACCTATAGAACCCACCACTGCCAGAACCTGAAACAACTAGAGTGGCTAGAACTGCCCAGCTTAATTCAATTCAATCAGCTCTTAATAGCACATAAAATCCTGTACCACCCTGAGGATACCCCCTCACTTATAAATATTATTAAGCCATATAGCAACCTGAGCTCCCTACGGTCAGCCAACAAACAACTGGTCCAAACCCACAAAACTAATAGCTTTGCTGGTGAATCCCTGTTTGCCAACTTTGTTAGCAAAACCTGGAATTCGTTGCCAAACTATATAACCCTACAATCCTCCAAAAGTCTCTTCAAAAAAAAAAAAACCCTCAAACAGTATCTCAAAGTGAACTGGCTTTGCCCATGTACCAACCCTGATTAAGTTATAAACTGAACGCATAATCTGTAAATATCATAACATGCAACTACGTCACCAAGCTCTGTATCCAATCTGACGTCTCTTGCTTTTAATTGTGCCTGTCCATGAGAACTGTGAGTCTCTACTAGGGAACACTACTAAGCCATTGTACATAATCACTTTGTTTTGTATTTTATACTTTCTAATGTTATCCAACTTTTTGTGCAATCTATGTAAGTTTGTTTATTTGGAGCTTTTCTCTTAGGGCCTCCGCTGAAAATGGACATGTATCCAGTCGGACTATCCTGGTAAACAAATGTAAAATAAATAATAAATATATATTTTTTGCATTCTTATGAGTTACAATAATCTCGGAGTGAGAATATATAAGTAAAGAGGGCATAAGACAGTGAGGCCCTCATATGGGAATGTAGTGAGGCTTACTCCATAGCAAAAAGGTTATTTTTATTACTGGATTTCATTTGCATGATGATTTCTGTTTCTTGAATACAGGTATCTCACTTTCTGTGTGTTCCTTCTCATTTTCAATATGTGACATAGTGTAACGGGTGATATTAGGAGTAATCTACATAGGAATACTTGCAGATGCTTTCAAATCTTCTTTTCTTAATTTAGGTTCTGTCTGTTTTAGCCTCTCCAAAGCAATCCAATGTGCATATAACAGCCCACTCGCTCTTTTGTTTTCTGATATGTTACTGTTTTTATTATCAAAGACATCTACATGAAACTATTCCATTTTCTTTTAAATGTCTTCAAATTAATGCTTTGTTGCACAAAGATGTAAGAGAAGAACAATTTTCATGGCAAAGAGTAGTGTGATCACATATGGCAGTGTGCTTTTTAAATTCTGGGCACATACTGAAATCATTGAGGATTTTGAATGAACATTCTGTCAAGTGCCATTTATTGCAATGGTGCAACACTTTATACCTTCAAGGTGCACTGATTTTAAAGATGATTTGCACAGTTAAAGGAGACGCAGATCAATTTGATGGATATGTATTGAGAGAGAGAGAGAGAGCAAGATCCCAACAAAAAAGTCTGATTTTATAGTGTGAACTTTTGATATTTTTTAAATGAGGTGCACATTCATTACCTTTAAACAATGAATATTTTAACAGGAATTAGACACTAAACTCATTAGTTTCATACAAAAAATTATGTAATTCAAATTAAAGGAGAGTAAGTACTGTATTTTAGTTTCATATTTTATCCACCAGTATAAATATTTCTGTTTTTCATTCTGCAAGCATGGGAAAAAAATATGTCAGCAATATATTGAGGACGTCATGCAGTGCAAAATAAAGCATATTCATTAAATTTGTTTTTAAGCGCAAAGTTCAAACCTGTAACAATGTGGTTGTTTAACGACACTATAACAATATGTACTCCTCATTCCACAATGGCTTCCAGCCCAGGCTGTGCCAAGTCCGTGACTTGTAGTCAGAACAACCCTTTTTATTCAGCACCAGAGAAATAACTGGAGGCAACAGACCAAAGCAGCTCTTCATGACTGTAGTGTATGACCATTTGTGTAGATGCTGTGTTCTATCAAAATTAGTTTTATTGGCAAGCAGAGTCACAGGTCGCACAGAAAAGAGTAATTACATTCTGCATGACACTGACAAACTACATAATTCCTGTTACTAATTTCCTTAGAAGTTTTGTGAAACTATTCACAATTTTCCCATTTTTCTTTATGGATTTCAAAACTTTTCCAAACTGTGACATTTCTTTCACACACATTGCTTGTAACTTTCCAAACATGATAATCCTCCTTGAGACTGTATTAATCTAAATACACTTAAAAAAAAAAACAACTGCCTATAACTTTAGAAATCTATCCAGCTCATATCCTATAAATAGTATTTCCTTTGTGATATTATCCACAGTCTATCTACTATCCAGCCTGTCACAAGCCTGCATATACGTTTCTCATTTATCACGCTTCAAAGCACAAATAAATGCTCAACATTTGTCTACTGTTACTCATAATATATAAATGTTAATTGAACATCCTGTATTCTTTTGACATGCTGCTCCACAAGCGACATTTGGAAATACAAGATGTCAAAGCCATAAGTCATCTTAACTGGTAAAGCTTAAAAATCTTCAAACAAAAGAATGAATCTAACAAAATTTTCAACAGCAAACAATAGTTTCATCTGGGAATTTTTACTATTTGCCATCAGCATATTTCATTAAATGAGGCTGTCTCATTTTCCACAATGGTTCTGTCCTTGCGCTTAGTCTTTACTTGTTTAGGCAGAGCTCAAAGGTGAAATCAGCCCCTAGCTCATGCCAGATCGTAAGCTAATGTCCAGTAACTGTAAATCTTTTTCACAGTAGCTGACATTGCTGGATAGAAATTCTGAGGTTGTGGATCAATGTAGCACAGTTAATTAAAATTACTCTGATACAATGTAAGAAACTGACATTTACAGATATCTAGAATTCTCCCGATGGTAAGGTAGAGTCTAGCATGTCTTCCCAGGACACTGGAGAATGGTTGTCACTAAGGAAGTGAAAAAAATGTATAGGTGGGTTTCAAAATTGCAATCTGTAGGTGTTGTCAGTAACTGTTTTAGAAAAAAAATATGTACATTGAGTTTTTAGTTATATTTCCATTTTCAAGTAATGCAGGTTTATTTAAATTCCAAAACTATTACTTCATTCTGGCATGACTGTGAACAAATCACTTAACTTCGTGTTATTTATTTTTCAAGTACCCTCTGTGACTTCATTGTGTGATTGTAAAATCACAATAGTCTTTATAGTCAACACAGTCACCTGTCTCTTTCTTTCCTGACCTATACCTTCAAAATATTTACTTAAATGTCTTCATAAAAGCATGCTCCTTTCTTTTTCATTTTAAGAGATTTGCAAGTAAATTAAAAGGGACTCATAGTACAGTTTTCTATAAAAAAAAGGTCAACAGTATTAATACAATATTTTTCATTCATTCATTCATTTATTCATTCATTCATTCATTCATTTAATAACTACCCTTTAAATCCCATTGAGGTTCATGGTGGAACCACAGCTTATTCCAGCAATCAGTGCTGAGAACTAGTGCTGGATAAAGCAAAAATCTATTGCAGGAGGCAGTCGCAGAAACACTCACCCCAACAGACACACACACACACACACACACACACACACACACACACACACACACACACACACACACACACACACACACACACACACACACACACACACACACACACACACACACACACACACACACACACACACACACACACACACACACACACACATACACTTACTTCACGCAAGCGTCAGAAAATTAATTAATAAATTCATTGAATGAATGTGTGAAAGATGGCTATAAGATTACTTAAAACACACACACACACACATATACTGTGCAAAGTTCGGTTTTGAGACTTGCCAGTTCAGCTGTAACATGCCTGTAGGATGGAGAAGAAAGCTGAGGTACCAAGTGAAGACTCAGACCATCTGCAGAGAAGCCCCCCCCCCCAGCTGACACCTGAGTATTGTGAGGTGTCAGTGCCAACCTCTGCACCACTGTGCTGCTCCTGAAACAGCATTTAGCAAAGTAAAAATAAAATAGAGACTGTGTAGTACCTGTTTGTTACATAAAGTTGATGTAAGCAAGATAAGCAACATTTCTGAAGGAGAGATATTGTGCCAGGTTTCATGAGATATAAATCAAAACTGAAAATATTGATCTAGAAAGCCATAAGTACAAGACTGCACACAGCTTTTCCCAGAATGGACTGGTCTTTTTAGATTTTAAATTAATTATAACATATTTAGCTAAGTTATGCTATGTATGTAGACGTCCCCTTGCAATCAATATGAGGGGTAGCACCCTTTCACACCATTCTACTAATATGTCCTAATTCTGACAACAGAAGAGCTTGGCCTAAAGAATAAATAGTTTATTACAAAAACAAGTACTTTTTCTTTATTTCAATAATGTAGCTTTGATATTAGAATATATTTAGGGGGTATTTAAGGAAAGGAATAAGAGAGCCTAATTGAAAAGTTATATTCAGGTTTTTCATTTTGATCTTTTTTCAAGCTTTCTGATTAAGATTATATAAAGTCGAATCACTGTGATAACTCTAATAGACAAAACTCTTGAAATGTGTATTTTCAGTATGTAGATATATGATTGGGGTGGTACACTGGTGCAGTAGATAGAACTCTTGCCTTGCAGTGTTTGATTCACTAGTTCAGTTCCTGACTGGGTGTATTCTGTGCAGTCTGCATGTATCTGTATACTCCTGTATGATTAATTGTTGAGACACTAAATTGTACATAGAAATGCATACGGTCAGGGTGTGTGTGTGTGTGTGTGTGTGTGTGTGTGTGTGTGTGTGTGTGTGTGTGTGTGTGTGTGTGTCCATCCTTTGATGGAATGGTTTCCTATTCTGGGCTGTCTCCATGTTTCCCATCCATTGAGTGCCAGGATAATCTCTGACTCTCCTATGTTTCCAAACAGCATGAAAAAAGCTTCAGAAAATTAATTAATGAATTCAGTGAATGAATGAATGAATGAATGAATGAATGAATGAATGATGGACATCAGATTACTTAATGGGCATGTTAGAGGGAACATCTGTATGATATTTCATTGTTATTATTACTAGGGGTTTGTTTACATTTGATTAATACATGTATTTCATCTCACATGGGCTCTGTCACTTTCATTCATAGCATCTCAGGCATGTTATCCTTTTGCTGTGGTAGCATGTACCATTTCATACTGCTGTTGAAGGGGTGTCTCCTCTCCTGGCATGAATTATGTGGTTGAGGACATTGGAAGACTAAATCAGTGTTTGACTGGTGTTTCAGTTGGCACAGTTGTGGGTCAGAAGTTCTTTCATTTAAGCAGCCTAAAAAAGTTTCTAATCTCCTAATTCTGCCCCTGGATACTATAATGTAATAATATGCTGTCCAGCAGGCACACAGTCCTACATGCATTGATATGATATCTGTCAGAATGCAGTTTCCTTTCTGGCTGATAGAGCTGTGTAAAGGCTATCATTTGTACTGTATGATGATCAACCCTCTAGTAGCAACTCAGCTGGAATGTGCATTACTTAATTCTTGGCCAGCCATTTGATGACTTAGATCACATTTTGACATCACATGTCTGTGCGTCACCTTACCAGTTTGGTTTGAATTTTGGAAACATTCAGGTTTGAAAAGCTGGAGTGATACTGAAACATGTATCAAACCAGTTATACTATGGTCAGGATGAGGCCAGAGATGCTGAAGTGTAGGGATACAGCCAAGAACAGTCCACAAGGAAAGCTAAGTTTTATAGCCAGTGTTTAGGTCAGGAGGAATTTAACCTGTGTTGGGAAGGGAGAATCCAGTTTTGCCTTTACATGTACACATGCTGATTTTGCACCCAACAGGAAAGACATGGATTTGGTAAGGAACTGTAAGTAACACAATAAATGTTTTACCTCTTCAAGGCAGTGTTTATGTGAAACCACCTAAATGTTCTTGGACCTTATTGTTAGAGAATATTTATAGGTTTCAGAAAGGATAAGATTGTGGAAACATCCTAACCATAGCATATAGTGGCATGGATATCAATGTTAAGACATCGTTAGCCAACAGTGATTATTAAATTGTGTGATTTAGAATAGGGGAGAAAGGGTAATAATACAAAAACAAAGATGAAGGGGTGGAATTTTAGAAAAGTACATTGTGATGTACTGAGGAAGGTATTCAAAGATGAGTTGGGAGTTTAGGAGTGAACTGAGAGTAAACCAGCTATGGAATCAGTCCAGGGTGGGGAAGTCAGGACTATGGAAGGGGAAAAAGTTTATGTGGCTACGTGTGAATGTGATTCTTATGATAAGAGGAAACAGAGTCCATAAGATGTGGAAGGGAGGCAGCAAGAAGGGAAAGAAGGAAGAACAGATGCAGTACAAACAGGTTTGCAAAAAAAGCTACAAAGATGGTAAGGGATTCAACGATTCAAGTTGAATGGGAGGCAATGGAAGAGATCAGGAAAGGAAGAAATGTCCTTTTATGCACATAGCCAAAAGAGGGAGGGGAAGGACAGAATTATCCAGACTGACAACAATGAAAAGGAGGTCACAGAAGACTAGTAAAACAGAAGTACTGAATGAGTACTGTTCTTCAATCTTCACAAAGGAAATCAAGGTGGGGGTGAACTATTAGGAAGAAAACATGGCAGAAAGGGGAGAACAGTGGACATATACCGAGATAGAGAGGTAGGGGGTTTAGAGGGAAATGAGGAGGATAAATCACAAGAACTAGATAGACAGCCTCTCAGAGTCCTCAGAAATCTGATCAGTATGTCAGCAAATACTTTAATGAAGATCTTCAACAGCTCTCCAGCTATTGCAGAAATTTCAAGGAACTGGAAGAGAACAGCTTTGTTACCCTTATACAAGATGGAGAAAAAATCTGGGGAACTACATGTTTGTTACCTTACAACATTGATAATGGAGGAGTCATTTGAAGAATCCTGAAGGGAACACTGGTAGAACCTCGAGAGGACAGCATACTATAAAACAGCAACCAACATAGGCTCAGGGCAGAAAGAGCTGTCAGTCAAACATGATCCAGTTTTTTGCATTATTTATTTTTTTTATATTTATTTTATATTTGTTGACCGGGTTTGTTCGACTGGGCTACAAATGCCATTTTCAGCGGAGGCCCAAGGAGAAAAGCTCCAACATAAAACAGAAATTTTACATATTGAATACGTATAGAAATGCATTCATCAATACCACAGATTACTGCATTACAGTGCCACACATCACATTCATCAGTACTACACATTATTGCATTACAGTGTCATACATTAAACTGTGGCAAGTGAAATACATTCATCAGAGGGATACATTCATAATTACATACATAACAGTGCAATAGTTACATAGCTGAAATATTTTACTAATTATATTTGTACGGTGATGTGCCAAGAGGAGAAGATAAAGTAGTAAGTTGGTTTATTGAAGGGAAGGAAGAGAGAAGAGAAGTAGAAGGTTATAGGAGAGTGTTTACAGGGGATAATTACATTGGCAAGTCCATTTTTCATGAAGGTATTTTTTATAGCTGTTTTGAATTGATTGGGATGCTCAAGGGATCTTATATCTAGTGGTAGGCTATTCCGGGCCTTGGAAGGGTTAAAGCTATAGACTAGGTAACCCGTTTTGGTCCTTGGTTTGTAGATTTTTAGTAGGCCTTGTTCAGAACTGCAGAGTAATCTAGTGGGTAGGTAATGAGAGATTAGAGATGAGATAGTTGGACAGAAAGAGAGTTTGTAGAGAATAGAATGAATAATCAGAAACTGATTATACCAAAGCAGGTTAGGTAATTCTAGCCAATTTAGTTCTTTTAGTGAGAGACAGTGATGGGACTTGTAAGAATTTTTGGCAGCAAATCTGGAAATCCTGTTATAAGTTGTTTCTAACTTGTTTAGTAGTCCAGCATTGAGGCTGGTGAGAATTTGGGAGCTAAAAAGTAAAATGGGTAAGCATTTGAAAGGGTTAGTTTTGCTGTTTTGGTAAGATATTTTTTGTTTCTATAGAGGAGACCTAGCTTGAGATGTATTTTTCAGATACAATTATTGATGTGTAAATCAAAGGTTAGTCTATCATCAATAGTAACTCCTAAGAGTTTTGTACTGGTGTCCACCTGTATTTGAGTATTATTTTGTGACAGTATGGAGAAGGAAGACTTTACGTGGTTATGGTTTTTAGGGAGAAAGAGTAGTAATTTGGTTTTCTTTGGATTTAGGATAAGTTGGTTTTCTACAAAGTTAAAAGAGGACTGTGGGTCTGATTTTACTTGAGTTGGTGATTCAGCAATAGTGATAAGTGTAGAATCATCTGTGTATTGTATCAGTGAGGATCCAAGAGAAGGTTGGTAAAGATGTTAAAAAGAAGTGGCCCAAGGATGGAGCCTTGTAGAACACCCGTTTTAACAAGAAGAAGAGAGGAGAAAGCTGAGAACCATTTGACTGGTTGGAGTCTATCAGAGCGATAGCTGTTAATCCAAGATATGGTGGATGGAGTGAAGTGTAAGTTTGCTAGTTTAAGGAGAAGAAGTTTATGAGAGACTGTATCAAAGGCTTTAGAGAGGTTAATGAAGAGACAGGAAATACATTTGTTACTGTCTCTAGCTAGTGATACAGAGTTTAGGAAAGACAGGAGAGCTGTAGTAGTGCTGTGCATGGGACGAAAGCCATGTTGGGTAGGTGTGAGTAGATTTTTTTGCAGAAGGTAATGTAAGACTTAATTGTGTATACATTTTTCCAGAATTTTGGAGAGTGGTGAGAGTATGGCTATGGGTATAAAATTAGTTATATCTGTGGAGTTTCCTCCTTTGTGTATTGGAAGGGTGTAAAATTGCTTCCAGGTGGAAGGGACTGTGGATTTCCATAATAGAGCAGTTTATTAGAATAGAAACTGTGAAAGCAAGAACATCAGCAGCATCCTGAAGGAATGCAGAGGGAATGTTGTCTATGGATGTGGAGCAAGGTTTTAATTTAGATAGTAGAGTTTTAATATAGTTAGTGGAGACAGGTTTGAGGGAGGAGGTAGTGGTAAGGTTACTACTGATGGAAGAGTTTGAGCTATTAGGTCTATTATTGTTGGTGGGATGGTTTGTGTCTTGATTTAGTAATTTAGATATTGAGTCTATAAAGTAGTTGTTAAATATGGAGGCAGTTTCCGCATGTGTTTTGTCAGGATGAGGGTTAGGGGAGACTTGCATACCTGGGTGTAGTATTTGACTTACAGAGTGCCAAAACTTTTTAGGGTTAGATTTAAAGGTAGAAGATGGATTATTATAGAAGTTTTTCTTATCTTTATTTATGTGACTTTTTGGCAAGATTTCTAAGTTCTTTATATTTCTGGAGGTCTGGTTGATGTTTAGTTTTAGCCCAAATTTTCCATGCTCTGTCTTTTTTTTAGTAGTGCACGTGTTTATGGTTAGCCATGGGGCTATGTTAGACTTTATGTGGACTGTTTTAAGTGGTGCCACATAATTTAAAATACTAAGGAAAGTGAAGTTAAAAAAGTGGACAGCTTCATCCAAAGGGAGTAGTTTTAAGGGATTCCAGTTCACTTTTGATAGTAAAGATTTGAGAGTTTCAGGATTAAAGTTTGTTAGTTGTCGGTGTTTGATACACCTTTGAGGTTTAGCTTGATGGGATGTGTATCTTAGTATTTTTACTGGATAGTGATCACTTAGGGAATTTGGTAGTGTTTCAGGGTTATGGTATTTGGAAGGGTGAGAGACAAGAATCCGGTCAAGTAGAGACGAGGCTGTATGGGAGTTATTGAAATAAGTAGGATCAGAGATGAGTTGACTAAAGCCGTAGAGGTTAAGGTGTTGTGAGGAGTTTTGAGAGGGGAGAGATAGCCAGTTAATGTTGACATCCCCAAGAATGATAGTTTCATTTGGGATGTGTTGGGAGATATGAGCAAGCATATTTTCCAGTAGAGGGATATTATCACCTTGTGGAATGTAAATTGCTACAATGGTGATAGTGGAATAGCTATTAATATTTAGGTTTACAGATACAATTTTGGCAGGGGAGAAGGCTTGGGATGTAAATGTAGAGCTAGAAATGATAAGGTGGTTAGAGTGTAGGATAGCAACATCTCCATCTTTCCTTTTTAAGTCGCTCTAGACTATGTATGCTATAGCCAGAGGTCAAGATCTCGATGTCTTGGTGTTGGGATTTCAACCAGGTTTCAGTCAGAACAAGGATACCATGAGTATGGTGGGAGATCTAAGCATGTAGTTCACTTACTTTGTTCAGAATACTCCTAGTGTTTATTGAATAGAAAGAAAGATGCTTGTTTGGGAGATTATTGACTTTGGGGTTAGTAGGGTTAGCAGTGGAGTGTGTTGGACCAGGGTTGGGATGGATGTCTCCAGCTAAGAGAATGTTTTTGTGGAGGTAGATGAGTCTGAGCATATTAGCAGTGGGGGTGTAGTATTTGGTTTTGTGTTTGGTAGGGGTGAGTTGGATGTTAGGTAAGTGTATATTTGGTAAGGGAGTATTTAATGAGAAGATGGATGGAAAATTGTGAAGGTTTGATGATTATTTATATGGCTACAGCAATTTGGGTTTGTAGGAGAGGTATGTTTGGGGTGTAAGTGGATGTTAAGTGATGTGAGTATAAGGTGGAGGAGTAGGACAGGCAGTAATAGGATGGATGTAGTTAGAAATGCATAGATTGTACTCTTGAAGGAGTATACATTGTAGGGTGTTTTAGTTAATAAAATGCACAGGAGTACAGTTTTTTTGGTCTATTAGATAGTGGATAATAGTGTATACCAGATAGTACCAGTAGGGGGGTGGGGTGGAGTTAGAATATTTTGTTGTAGCAGAAAGTGGGTTGAGGTATAGTCTATTATGGAATGAAAGACAGGAGAGGAAGGGTGTATGTTGTGGGAGGTGCAAAGCAGTTAACTATAAAGGGAATGATATGGGGGGTGGGTGGGAATGGGGGTGGGAGATGAGCGAAGTGAACCCGAGTGGAGCAGGGAGAGCCAAGCCAAGAGTCGAGCACAATCACTAAAAACTCTAACAGAATAAGGCTATGTACTGTTCATAATAAGAAGAGGTTTTGTTGTGTAGTACTATCAGGTAAGAAATAACTTAAAACAGGCTGGATAATAAATATCTTAATATAGGCTAATGAGTCCAGCATGTAATAGACATAAGTTTGTTGAAACTAACAGGCAGTCTATTAAGAAATGGGGGGGGGGTTCCTTGCTGCCAAGCTACTTTACAGCATATGAACGTGCTAGCGAGTACAGTAGATAATGCCTTAAATAAGTATATTGTAAAATGTAAAAACTAAGCCAACATACTTTGCAGATAAGGAGACACTGCAAGATAAGAGATCAGAGCTGTGTGATGAGCGTGTTTTGTTGCAACCATTTAATGCAGCATGCAGGACCTTTAACAGTACGCAGTCAGAATGGAGATGAAAAAGACAAACTTGGCTGATAATTTGCAGATAAGGAGACACTGCAAGGTAAGAGAACAGAGCTGTGTGATGAGTGAGTTTTGCTGCAACCATTTAATGCAGCATGCAGAACTTTTAACAGTACGCTGTCAGTATGGAGATGAAAAAGACAAACTTGGCTGATAGAGAGCAAGCTAAGGGAATGCAGTTAAGGAGTCAGCAGCAAGGAAGAAAACAAGGAAAGCAAGAAAGAAGAAACAATTACAATTACAGATGAACTTGACAGATGAGTGCCAGGGAACATAATTTACCTGAAATTCAGTAATGCCTTTCAAACAGGACACAGGAAGCTGATAGAAAAACTATAGGGATGGGAAGTAGGATCAAGGGTGATAAACTGGAGAGCTGATTCGTAGAAGGGGATGGCCTAGAGTATTGTGGTGAGATGGACAAGGCAAGGATTTAAAAGGTTTCTAGTGGAATATCACAAGGGCCTGATATAGGTACAATACACTTTAGTGTGTTTATCTTAGATATATGTGAGGAAACGGAGAAAATCATCATCCATTTTCCTGATGACACACAAAGATAGATGCAGCAGTGGATGATGGATGGAAGAGTCTAGCAAATGGCTTGAGCAGGCTGAACAATATGGGTGGAAATGTAGCAGCTGAGATTCAGTACAAACAAATGTAAAACACTGTACCTAGACCACAACAAGCTTGGTCAGCTGGCTGTGGAGACACTGATATCAACAGAGCAAGAAAAGCTTGTGGGGGTGATGATCACACCTGGCTTGGAGCACCAGGAACAGAATGAGAGGGTAATGGCAGCAGCAAACATAATACAGGAGTGTGTCCTGAGAAGGATGGTTGCCAGAACTAAAGACGTAAGACTTCCCTTCTACAGGGTCTTGGTCAGTCACTGCCTGATTATTCCATGTAGTTCTTGAAGCCATTTAAGGAAAAGGAATTTAAGCTGCTGGAAGGAATCCAGCAAAAAGCTACCTGAAAAATCCATGAGATGGGGGGTGGGTAACCAGAGTCTAGAAAAGCTTGAGATCTTCGTACTTAGGATCAGAAGATATATGAGGACAATTATACTGGTGGAAACGGTTATACCTGTGGGTTAAGAAGGGGTCATCCTGAACAGAAACGACAGAGATAGAAGATGAGTTACACACAGTAGATTGCATGGTGTACCTACCCTCTTGATCTTTAAACATAGTTTTCTTTTTCAAGAACAGGGTTGTTGATCCCTTGGAATAAACTACCAGAATAAGTAATGGAAAAGGAATCCACATTAGCTTTCAAGAGGGCATGGGGCAAGTAGAAAAAGGGTAAAAGTGAATGTAGAGATTCAGGACAGTGTGTTAAAGCACTTAAAAGGGCTGATTAGAGAGCCTTGTCATCTCCTAAAAAAGTAAATACAGTTAAATAAATGTAATATAATATGAAGGGAGTGGGTGACAGATAATGAGCTGGGAACATAAAGGTGACAAACATGAAATAAACATGGCAATGGAGGAGCAAAAAGCCAAATGAAAATGTTTCACTGATTCTTAATAATTACATAGTAACCCTTCACACACCTTTAAACTATCCTTCAATTTACAGAATTTCACTGACTTTGCCTCTGCCATGCCTCTTGTAAAATTTTTGATTTCCTCAAAAACCGCTGAGCATGAATCAGTCAGTCAATAATGCAGAACATTTTGTACTTTTTATTCTTCAGGAAATGCATGCTGATGCAAAAGTAGCTGTTTTTATTAATTTT
The DNA here is from genome assembly GCF_019279795.1 of Protopterus annectens. Classification (NCBI taxonomy): domain Eukaryota; kingdom Metazoa; phylum Chordata; order Ceratodontiformes; family Protopteridae; genus Protopterus; species Protopterus annectens. The sequence continues at coordinate 1,050,262,949 of NC_056747.1, forward strand.
CTCAGTGGATTAAAGTCATATTTACAAATTGTCCTAGATTTGGGCCCTTTGTCCCATGATCATTTTTTGGATTTGTGCAGAATTCTTGAACAAATAAGTTGAGAGTTATGAACCTTCACTTTTCTTTTATTAATTGTCTTACATATGTAGGACAGTATCTGTTGGGACATATATTGTTTTTGGACAGTATTAATTACTATGATGTAATATAATTTCTGTTAAATTGTGCCTATTACTGCTATACATTCTGTATTTTAATTTATTTATATGTGCAAATATGTGCAAATAATATATCATATAAAATAAAAGAAATTGTGCATATATGATGCTCCCACCACTGAAACAGTAAAATACTGAATAAAAACTCTTTAATAAAAAGGCTGAGCACTTTCATTTCATTGTATATCGAAACTTCATCAGAACCATTCAATACAGAAAAGTTTCCTGTTTAAATATTCTCAAGAACTAATCATATTTTTAGTTACATTTAAAGATATACACACAACACTTACACATACACTTGTAACTTCACCCATTAAAATCCCGTTTAGATTACATTTTCTTCTGCCTTTCAAAAAATATATATGTGTGTGTGTGTGTGTGTGTGTGTGTGTATATATATATATATATATATATATATATATATATATATATATATATATATATATATATATATATAGCTAGCTAGATATGTGTATATTGACAACTAAAAAGGGTGATATAGTTAAGTAAATGCTGTTTTTTTTCAAAATCTTTAATAAACAGTATTCACAACATAATAACAATGTGACTTTATAGCTTAGCTGACTTAAGCTTTAAAACAGGTATAACTGACACATCCCCTTTTAATCCAGGTGCTATAGTAGCATTCAGTCTAAGCTACCAATAAAGCTCTCTGTACTCAAATAATGTCTCCCAATCACCTCCCCTAAGGAACATGTTAACTTTATCTATAATACCAAATCTGAACTTTTCAAAGCACTGTTAGTGTTTTTGATAGATAAGAGCATTCACTTTTATTTGCATCACCAAAACGTATTTGCTCATATGAATGTTCACTCTGGTAGATTGTAACTATAATTATATCTCTAGATAGATAGATAGATAGATATAGCTATAGAGATATATAGATAGAGATAAGTGTGTATGTGACTGTGTAATGCATTTTTTTTCTGTTACATGCCATAGTTATAAATTAAAAGGGGCCCTATTAGTCCAGTTCGCCTACATGAAAAGATACATAAATAAATAAAATTGTCTTAAGATTATTGGCAATGTTGACAAAATGAAGACAGATTTACCATTGAAAAGTTCCTCAGATTAAATTCTTCAAGTTGTGAAAGCATAAAGATATTTTCTTCAGCAAAATACGTATAAAAACTAATTTTTAGACAAATGAGAACAGTAACTTACATGACAGCTGGGATTCTTATATGGGTATGCATTGTGTAGTGCCAGTTACCACAGTTACCAGCAATGAAAAGGGTATGGGTGATTCTAAAGTACAGATAATGAGGCAGCACAAAAGTTAACATAACACAGTAAGTAGTACATACTAGCAGTACATGCGAATGGCTATATAATGACATGTAACTAATGCACCTTATGTAAATGAGCCACATAGATTATGAAAAATGTGATACCAAAAAATGGTAGTCGTATTCAGAAAATATATAACATGTGCACTGAGCCATTGTGCAAGCTTATATTGAACCATGACATTTGTGGTGTACAAGACAAAAGATATGCTAGAACTAGCAAGAGCAGCAGCAATATTACAGCTGCATGTATTAGTACCTTCAGTCACAGCCAGAGCCCTCAATGATGCATGTTGTAGCCATCTATGCCAAAGAGAAAGGTAGTGCACACAACACCTGATATACCACAGCTCACAGACCAGCAGATTATGACCCACGTCCCAGTGGACATGAAGCCTAAGGGACCTAGCTGAACTGGTTTACCTCCAAATTGACTCAGGAGAAATGCATGGTATGCCTGTTCCTGTGCATACTTAGGTTTGAGCAGCCATAACCAACTTAGCTACAGGGACTTTACAGTGACCTATGGAGGATGCATTAGGAATACTGCAAGTATGACCCTAACAAATTCTAAACCATTTCCTTGACATTGTGCTACAGCATGTGGAGAAAAAGTACACATTTTGGCTCCAAGAACAACAAAGAAGGAAACTAGCAGCATGCAGACATTTTTTGACAAAGCTCATTTAACTGAGGTCCTGCAAGCTTTAGAACATATACATGTTACTGTCAAAGTACACCTAGTCCAGTGGTCTTTGATACATAACAGGAATGGCATACACTCCCTGAACTGCTGAGTAGCCTGCAATGTACAGGATATTATTTATCATGTGTACATGCATCTCCAGGACAATTCATATGATTCACACATTTTGTGCATGTCTGACCTTTATCAAAGGGGAGGACTTCCCACTGGGTCACCTGGTTGTTGGGTAAAGCCACACACACACACACACACACACACACACACACACACACACACACACACACACACACACACACCCGCATGCTAGATAGGCAAGCCTATATGCACATGTATCATGCAAACAAGGAGCAAGCCATAAATAATATGTGTGTTGTAGGTGATGCTGGATATAGGTTCATAGGTTCATAGGTTCATACTAGGCTATCTGCCCAAGAGCATTTATAAGCCTAGCCCATAGTTATTTGGCTTTTGCCACCCCTTTAGTTTGAATAAAACTATGCCCATTATTTTGCTGTGCCTCTGTCAAGCAGTGACACTGGAGTAATCCCTGGGGTATATCTGCGATCCCCCATCCATTGGTCAAGATTCCTCTTGAACAAGGCCAGCGAGGTGCTCTGCCTCACATGTACCGGGATTTTGTTCCACAGCATAGGGAGTCTCTGGGTGATGAATCTGTCCCTCCAGCACGTTCTATTAATAACCGTGTCAAGGTTTAAGTCTCCCGCCCTTGTGGTTCTGAGGGATCTAGATTTTTTGAGGTGAAGCATATTCATCAAATCAGGGTTTGACATGGCCTTACATGTCAGGCACAGGTCACCTCTGAGCAAGCGGTATGAAACTGAATAGAGCTGGAGTTCTTTCAGTCGGGCAGCATAAGACATATTTTTGAGACCCTTTATCCTTTTGGTGAGGAACTTTTGGGACCTTTCCAGTTGCTGCAGGTGTCGGGTCAGATACATTCCGAATGGGGCATTGTACTCAATCATAGGTCTTATGAGTGATGAGTACAGGGGGATGATGACCTCCCTTGATCTAGATGTGAATCCCTTCATGATCAGGTGGGCAATGTAGAAGGTTTTCCTAACTACTTTAGCAACATGAGTGTCAAACGAAAGGCTACTGTCAACCTGGGTCCCCAGATCCCTGATGACTTCTTCTGTGCTCAGTGGATTGCCACCTATATGGTAGCTAGGGGTAACCTTGTTTTTCCCGAAGGGTATGACTATGCATTTCTTGGCATTTAACTTTAGGCCATGGCTCTGGCACCAGTTATCCGTTTCTGTGAGGCCCTTCTGAAGGATATCTGTGTCAGATGTGTTTTCGACTATGGCCCAGTTTGCAGTCATCTGCAAACTTTGTCAGCCATAACCCTCCTGTGTTTGCTTGTACTTCAGAAAAGTAGATGCCGAACAAGAGTGGACCCAGGACTGAGCCCTGTGGGACACCACTTGTGACAGGCTTTGAGTCTGACATGGCTCCAGCAACTCTGACCCTGTGGGTTCTGTCACTTAGCCAGTTTGCAACCCATCTTGTGATGTATGGGTTTACATTCAAGCTGATGAGTTTTTCGATGATACCTGAGTGGGGTATTGTGTTGAAGGCCTTTGCCAGGTCAAGGTAGGCTGTATGGACTGTCTTTCCCTCATCAATGGCCTTGGTGACTGTTTCAAAAAAGTCAACCAAGTTTAAAAGGCATGATCTGCCTTTGACAAAGCCAAACTGGGTTGGATCCAAAGTCTGCAAGTTCCCTATGTCTTTATTTATGAGTTCCATTATGATCCTCTCCATGGCTTTGCAGATAAGGCTTGTCAAGCTAATGGGACGGTAATTTCCAGGGTCGGTGGAGGCACCGCCCTTGTGAAGTGGGACCACAGTCGCCGTGCGCCACTCCTTGGGTACGTATCCTGAGGTGAGGCTAAGATTAAACAGCTGTCCTAACTGCGGGTTTAATTCCTCATTGAGTTCATGGAGCACACAGCCAGGGACACCATCCGGTCCCATGGATGCTGTGTTTTTGCTTTGGAGAGCAGTTCTCACCTGGGCGTTTGAGATGTTTGGGGGCTACAATCCTCTGGTATAGATATCTCTCCTTTTGGGGGAGTTTGCACTGAACCTGTCAGCCAGTATGTTGGCAATGTGTGTAGGTTCAGTAATCTTCACATCATTTTGAACTAATTCTGAGCATATCTGGGAGTTTCCTCCTAGGTTTCTAACATAGCTAAAGAAGGCCTTATGATTGTCTTTTGAGTCCTTGGCGATTTTTCTCTCAAAATTTGCCTTGGATGATTTTATGAGAGCTCTTAGTTTTTACTTATAATGATCAAAGGTGTCTTACCTTTCAAGGATTTTGCTCTATCTTGTAGTAGCTTCCTCCTTTTGTTGTAGAGCTTGTTTATGGCTGGGGTCCACCAGACTGGACGCTTGCCTTTGGTACAAAGAGTCTTAGTTTTGTTTGGGATTGCCTGATCCATGCAGTCCTGTAGGTGCTGGTAGAAGGCATTTGTAAGTGATTCAGCGGTTTGAGTAATGTTTACCACTGGCTCAGGGGCCTTAAAGGAGACCACACTAGTTTTTAGAAGTGTGAAGTCGGCTTTTGAGAAGTTTTTCACTGTGGTCTTTTTTATTTCAGGTGGGGGCGGGATGAGGACCTCCAGCGAGATTAGTTTATGATCTGATCTCACCAGTGAGGGGTATACTTCCGGTGTTGAACATTGTGATCCCATGTTCGTGATGATGAGATCAAGTATGTTTTCTCCTCTTGTGGGGATGGTGACTAGTTGTTCCATGGCATTTGAGTTTATGAACTCCAGGAACCTTTGGGCTAGAGTGTTTGGGCTTGAGTAGTGTTCCCAGTCTATATTAGGGTAGTTGAAGTCACCTAGTATGATGGTGTTTGGAGATACATTTATCCCCTCCATTGTTTTCAGGAAGGCCATGTGAGGTTCCTGAGTTTGAGAGGGTGGCCTGTAACATGCTACAAATTGCAGAGCAGTCTTGCCTATGGTTAATTGCACCTGGATGGTCTCCGATGCATCGTGCGTTGCCACCAACCTTGAGGTGTGGGTGTCCTTTATGAATATGGACACCCCCCCTCCTTTCTTGGTGTTGTCCGGATTTTGGGGCCGGAACACATGATATGAGGCGAAACCTGATAGTGCTGGGGTGCTCTCAGGAGCCTTGAACCAGGTTTCTGTCACAGCACAGACATCGATGTTCTCCATACTGAGAAGGGCCTCGAGTGCGTGCATCTTGAGATTGAGACTTCTGGCATTGAGCAGCATTACCCTTAGTTTTTTTACTTTTTTGTGTTCTAGGGTGGTAGGTTTGGAATTTGAGCCTTGCCTAAAAAAGGCACTATGGGGGTGGCAAGAGCCTTTGCCAATATCCAGAAGCCTAGGGGTGACAGGTGCAAGCCGTCCCTTGCAAAGCAGCGTGGCTTGTCCAGCATGTCATCCCAGGCAGACAGACATTGGATCTCCTTTGAATGACACCAGAATTTAAGCCAATTATTAAAGCTGATCATCTTATCACTGTATTGTGGCATCATTCTAGGTGAAGGTAGGATACTGCTCAAGGTCAGGGTCATACCTGCCTGGGCTACATAATCAGAGAGCTCCTCAATGTCTCTTTTCATGTAGTCCAAGGAGGTACGTCTCAGGTCGTTGACACCAGCATGGACAATGACTGAGTCGTACTTGTATCTGCTGTTGAGAGACCTGAGTGCTTGTGTTATGTGGTGGATTCTAGCGCCCGACAGGCAGCTTACTGTGACCTTCTCCTTACTCAGTCTGGTGAGCGGGACGTCAGTGTGTCTGACTATGGAGTCACCTATGACAAGTATGTTTGGTGTTGTATTTGGCCTTAAGGGCAGTGACTGCTTTACACACTGATTTTGTTGTTTATGTGTTGTTTGTGTGGTGTATTGAGTTTGCAGTTGCTTGGGTGTCTGCTTTGGAGGCCTCTGCTGTTTAGGTAAATTTTTACTCAGAGCCTCCGAGTATGTCTTAGTGTGTTTATGTGTTTGATTCAGTGGTGTGGTTGAGTTATGTGAGACTGGTATTGTGGTGTGTGTAGTTGCCTTCTCCTCCTGCCTGGTCTTGCCAGTCCTGAGTTGAGAGAGCTCAGCCTCCAGTCTGGCTAAATAGCTGCATCTCTCACAAGTGTTAGTGTTACGTGGGAGGAGGAGAGGGTTGTCCGTGTACATGAGGCAATTGTAACATTGTCTCAGAATTCCCAGATTCACCAACTGGGCAGGAGAGGACGCCAGCATCTGACCCTTCGACATGCTAGAAAGAATTATGAGTTGGTATGAGACAGAAAAGTAGTGGGCTTAGCAGGGGAGTGCTTGACCTGCTAAGAGAATGCTTATAAGACAAGGGATATGCTTATAAGACAAGTGCTGAGCTTTTTGAGAAGAAAAAGCTATTTGGAACAAGTGCTGCACTTTTTAGTGTAGGTGTAAACTGTTTAGGTTCCTAACAGAGCAGTTCTAAGATAAAAATTGAAGAACAGACTTTCTGGAGCCAGAAAGAGTTTAACCTTGTTTAACCGGCGCTGCCCGATGCTGCTCTAGTGGCAACTCCGCGCTAAATCGCGCTAAAGCACGTTAAAGCGTGCTTGATAGCAGGGGCTGGAAAGAAGCAGGATTAGACCCAAAAGGGAAAATAAAACTACAGTTTCAAGTCAGTAACCACCTCTACGGGGGGCAGGGAAGCTGCTCAATGTTAGTCACTGCCACTGATCAACAGAGAGACCCTCCTTCAGCCCAAGCAAAATGGCCTCACAGAAACTTTCAAACAGTTCAGGAACAGCAAGCCTGTAACTGAACTTTTTTAACTCTCAGAAAAGTGGGAAAAAGCAAGATTTTTTTTGTTTTTGTTTTTTACAGAGATAGCAGAGGTTCACAAGTAATATCAAGTTATAACAGTGCAGTAAATGACCCCACACAAGAGTGCTAGGTCAAGGACAGAAAATATGCAAGTTTTAAGAAAAAAACGATTTAAAATTAAGTGCAAACAGGAAATTCAGCAAACAGCTTTTGGTTGTGCTCTAAATACAGCTACTAATACAGAAATCAAGTTTAACAAGCCAGAAAATGCTCAAGCTAGGAAGCTATGCAGAAAAAACTTAGCAAATAAACAGAGAAAACATACTTAAAATCTCAAAAGTGGCTCCCTTCTTCTCTCAGCGTTTTTTCCTCTTGGAGGGTGCTTCACCAACAGCCAACAAGCCTGAAAAGACGCCCAAACCACGAGGCAACTAGGTTTTAAGAGAGGAAGATGAAGGAGTTATGGAAATGACCCCTAGTGGCCAATAAAACTACAGTTTCAAGTCAGTAACCACCTCTACGGGGGCAGGGAAGCTGCTCAATGTTAGTCACTGCCACTGATCAACAGAGAGACCCTCCTTCAGCCCAAGCAAAAATGGCCTCACAGAAACTTTCAAACAGTTCAGGAACAGCAAGCCTGTAACTGAACTTTTTTAACTCTCAGAAAAGTGGGAAAAAAGCAAGATTTTTTTTTGTTTGTTTTTTACAGAGATAGCAGAGGTTCACAAGTAATATCAAGTTATAACAGTGCAGTAAATGACCCCACACAAGAGTACTAGGTCAAGGACAGAAAATATGCAAGTTTTAAGAAAAAAACGATTTAAAATTAAGTGCAAACAGGAAATTCAGCAAACAGCTTTTGGTTGTGCTCTAAATACAGCTACTAATACATGTCCTACAATACTGGTAGATACTACCCCCCCCCCACACACACACACACAGCATCCAATACTCGTAAGAAATGGAATATAACACATTCTATGTGGAAACTCAATATAAAATGGAATACTGAAGGGTAACCTTCAATATCTGGGTACATCAGGAGTGGTACTGCAATACAGTGCAGACCTCTGCAGTGAAATCTGTGCTATGTGTGTCCTGCTGCACAGCATAGCATTACATGGACATATGGAGCAGGATGTAAACATTCTGGCAGGCATTCCATGCCAGTCATAATTACAAAAGCTGGGGAGGGTGAAGAAGCTTGGAAAGAATATTCACAAGCACCACCATAGCTAAGGGACAATTGTGTGCAATACATTGTAGCACCATCAAAGACTAGGCATTGGTCCTTGACACTGACAACATAGAATAAAATGATGCATGCATTATCATAACCAAGCTGTGCAGGACAGTATATGGAATGACCATGGAGTTTATCAGGCATCACCACACCCACGCAGGTTAACGTGTGAACAAGGTACAGTTATCATCTCTTGTGCAAGTCAGGGGACAAAGTGATAGGTGACTGCAACACTATACTATGGCTAAGGGTCATGGGAAATCAACATGGTAGGTACTTATTCTGGGTGGCTGCAGAGCCGAATCATAATCAAATAGAGCCCTAAGCAGGGTAATAGATCATCCCGCACCCTGCAGACATTTTGGTGTTCCTTTGCCTCTCATACCCAAGTTACCATAAACACTGTTAAAACTGCTCAGCGTGCACACTATTTTCTTCTTTACTTTTGAAATGAAGACAGAGATGTGATTTAATTTTATTTATTTATTTTACATTTGTTGACTGGGCTAGTCTAATTGGATATATGTCCATTTTCAGTAGAGGCCCGGGGAGAAAAGTTCCACATAAAACAAAGCAGAATATTGCAACTACAGATACAGTTCACTTGTCAGACAAAACAGTTGTTTACAAGGTAACATAGCAATTATGATAGATAACAATCAAAATGTTTTTTCTTTTTTTTTTTGGACCAAACAATAGTAGAAGAAAAAAAGTATTTAGAAGTGTGTGAGACATTCCAATATCAAAGTTGTGTATACGTCACAGAAGAACAAATAATTATTTACAAGGCAGGGACACATTATTTAAAGGCAGTGACTCATCTATAAGGCAGTGACAGAAAATGCATTTAAAACTTTTAATTTATTTATCCATGACCAGGCTAGTCTTACTAGGTTATTAGGAACCAACAAAATGACTCCACAAAGAAGCTGAAAATACCAGAACCAATGGAGACAAAGGTAGCTGCAGGCATGCAGGAATATAATTTTAATAGTCCATAAAATACAAAAACACCAAATGGATTTTATGGACTATTAAAATTATATTCAGCTTTACTAGGTTATTAGCCTAGTTTCAGAGGAGACCCTTGTTGGTATTTATACTACTAGGGAAAATTTCACCTGGCATTGTGGAACTTCCCCCTCCTGTTTTTGATAGCTCATGTGGATGTAAATGATTTCACAGCATCTACCATCAACACAGGCAGATGCAGCCTTGGTTTAACATCTCATCCAAAGGACAACACACTCAAGAATGCAGCACCCCCTTATACTGCACCACAGTACCAGTAATCTATCTACATGGTGTGGGACCCACAGTCTTCTACGCCAAAGGCCGGTATGCTACCTGTTGCACTACTAACACTGCTTTTAAATTTTCTAACACAAACACTGATGGCCATTTGCTAAACAGAACAGTTGTACAATGAAAATCGACTCAACACGAGCAACAGCGCGCTTCTATTCCTTTGAAACTCACATGAGCTGTGGTAAATTATATTGCGACATACTCACTGTTGGGGATAATGATGATAATAATCTATGTCTCTATATACAGATGTAACATCACATATGTTTTTCTATCATTTGTTCTATCTTTATTGAATACAGATCATGGCTGAAAAGAATAAATAGACCAGACCATCCACTCAGTTATCAAATAGTATATTAAATAAATAAGTAACTATTACCACATCTACCGAGGCCATTGTTTGTTGGTATTCAACAGTTTCTTTAATCATCTGTTGTCCACTTGATGTATTCTTCATGTTGAAAGTTATTTTGCAAATAGTATGAATTGAATGTTATGGATCTTCATTTGGGGGTTTCTCTGATATTGCAATTTTTAACAGATATAGAATAAATATTGAAATAGCAATCTAAACTACAACAAGTACAACAGCAGAATCGGCTAGTCAAAACTAATACCACAGCATAAACAACTTTTTCATAAAGGGAACATTGTACCCCACTAAAATGTGACTAAGATAATAAGCTAATAAAAAGAGTAATTGCCCACATCTTCAAAAGCTCAGAGAAGGCAAAACCAAGAAAGAAAAGTAAGAAAAATGTTTTTTTTCTCTTGCAGAAAATGTATTTATTTTTTATTTCATCATTTGGTAACTGAGTTGGACCACAGACCCTTAGGCCCTTTACTGCCACAGCCTAGTGCTCAATTTATTTGTCTTCTCTTTTGTCAACATATTTAGGTCAACAAAGCAAATGCTCAACAGTTGTATGAGATAGTATAATCTGTAGTTTGGGAAATATGCTCTTTCCCATGGGATTCTGTGATCTCAGTGTTAGAATATATAATTAGCAGGCGGGTGTGGGAGAGTAACCCTCCTGCACAATGATGTGTTGACGTTACACTTTTGATTATTTTGTGCCAAAGTTAAGCACATCGCTGTCTGGATGGTTTGTGCTTTTTAAGTAAATATATATATATATATATATATATATATATATATATATATATAGAGAGAGAGAGAGAGAGGTGTGTGTGTGTGTGTGTGTGTGTGTGTGTGTGTGTGTGTGTGTGTGTGTGTGTGTGTGTGTGTGTGAATTGTAATGTAGCTAGTCAACCTGCATACTTTCTGGAAGAAACCAGAGCATTCCAGAAAAATCCCTCACAGAAAAAGGGAGAATACAAAAACTCTACATTCCACATTTCACCTTCCACACAGGCAGTGATCAGAATTCAAGATTAAACCACAGACCCTAGGTATACGTGGCACCATTCTATTACTGTGCCATTTTGTTGGCCTCAAATTTCATGTAAGGAAATTAGAAAATAGCAATACAGTTTGATGATGAATGGTGCCTATAACAGTGTACTACTACAAGGAAATTACTACTAACAGCAACTCATAAAAAGAGAGAAGGTGAAACAAAATGTTAGCACTTACAGGATGGTTGGGAAATTGTAGTAAAGGCAATAGAGCTATGGACTCCTGTCACAGAATATCTTGAGCTCTTTGTCCTGCCAAGCAGAACTGAAGATAAACTGGACCAACCTATAAAGTGTAAAGGGAGCTAAACCCTTAGGATTATTATACAATTTGGTTGAAACTGACAAATGAGGTGTGATGATAAGAGGTACTGCCAGCTATGCCAGGAGAAGTACGGCAGTGGATGTGTAACATATGCCAGCACAGCTAGCTGGAATTTAGTAAAGAATTATATGTCATTTGAATATCAAACTGATTTGTACAGATGCTTGTGTTGAAAATGTATTTGTAAAGTTGCTTGTGTTAAAAATGTATCAACAGTGTGCCCTACTGGAAAGAAAAGAAATGTACATGTATTGTTGTAACTGAATTAAAATATATGTTTTAACAGAGGATACTGGAAGAGAAGAGGTTAATCACAATCCATCTGCAGAAAACTTTGAAAAATAGTTTGCATTACATTTGGCCATAAAGATTGTCTTACAGTTCTGGTTGCAGCCAGAGACAAAATGTCTAAGAAGCCAAGTATTAGGAAGCCTTCTTTATAGTCTCTAGTATGGAGCTAATAGCTACTCTGGTTGTCTAGAGGTCTGAAATTGTTTTATGATTTCCAGGAGCTGCAACAGATCTGAGCAAAGCTCTATCTGCGTATATGGGAAAACATAGGTGCTAAAATCCTTGCAGCTTCTAGCATTGGTGAGAGTGTGGGAAACAGAGTCAGATGACCAGATGTGATGTCATTCTGTAAGCTATCCCAAAAATAATATTTAGATATTATATTGAGAATTCTCTCAGTCAGTAAATAACCAAACACCTCATGAAATGTCCAAATTCCACAGAATAAAATGATGACTGATCCAGGCAGCAATAGAGCGTATGTCAGAATTTCTTGTTTATTAAACAGATACATTAAACGCTTTCGGCTCACCACTGTAGCCTTCATCAGAATAAATCGACTGTGTGAACATTTTATTTTTAAAAACACCATTAACCAATCGTTGCATTTTCCTAATTAACCCTGTTAATACATTACTTAAACCGTAAACATGCAGTGTTCCTTTTAAAGATTTAAAACATCAATAAAATACTACACTCTATCCTGTGTGAAATATAATCATTCATTAAGAATCTACTTTTATCAAACATAAAATGAAAGAAGTTCCTCAAAAAACTTACTAAAAATATAATAAGAAATGTTCTAAAAAATATTTTTAAATTTATTTGCCTTTTCCTGTAACTTTGGGGCTATAGATGCAGTTTCATTTAAACCAGGAAAATCCTGGCAGCTTCTAGGGTTGGTGATAGTGTGGGAAACAGAGTCAGATGACGAGATGTGATGTCATTCTGTAAGCTATCCCAGAAACAATATTTAGATATTACACTGGGAATTCTGTCAGTCAGACTGGGCACTCTGTTTTGGAAACCTGACATAGAATGGGGTCCCTTCTATGATTACAAATCTGGAGTTTACTGTAAATAGATATTTAGTATTTTCATGTTCTTTTATTATTTATTATTAAATATCTTAAGCTTTTCATTGTGGTTGGCCCTTTTATAAAATATTTTAGCTTTGAGAATATTTACAGCAGGTAATCTGTGCCAGCCTTTCACAGAGGTGTGTGTGTGAAAATTAAATCTCAACTAGTGTGTGTTTCAGTTACTTAAAGCAGGGACACGAAGCACTGGTTTCACAGTGAGGGTGCTGGAGGACCTGGCTTGGACACTCAGCTGGGGACCTAACCCTACAGCTGTGGCAGTGGGGAGTCTGGGGACCTAGAGGGAGACAGATAGAGAAACTCAGACCCTGGGCTGAGTGTATTCCCTGTGTGCTGTTAAGGGGAAATTGTGGTTGATGCAGAGAGGTCTGCATCTGGAAATACGGAATGTATCCATTTGTATTGCAAGTAAACGTGCCTTTCCAGTGTCAGTGGTTAGGATTCAGGCTCCTTCATTACTGGCCTTGAGTGGGTCATCACATGCTGGTGAGCAGTGGTGGGATATTAATAGAACTTCTGTAGCCTCTAAGCAGTTGCCAATGAAGGTGGGTGTACTCCCAGCAGCCACAACTTAGACATTCATTTTATTAATTTATTTTTTGTTAGTTTAGTTTAGTCAGAGAAAGCAGGCAAGTATGTCAGCAGAGGATTATGACAAGCTGACAAAGAACCAGTTGACCAAAGTGTGTGTAGCCAATAGACTGGTGTATGCCAACCTGACTAAAGAGGAAATGATTTCAGCCTTAGTTGCAGCTCAGACCTGCCACCAGAACGATAAGCAGTCTGTTGATGGGAATTTGCAGCCCTCAGATACAGGGCAGTTCATCGTTTCCTCAGAGGACTTTTAAACATCTGTCTGGAGTTAAAGAGACTTAAACTAGAAGTCAAACATTTGGAATTAGAATCAGCAGGGAGACTGCAGCAGGAGAAACAAATGGAATTAGAATCAGCAGAGAGACTGCGAAGTTTGGAGGCTGAAGAAAATGAGGAGCAGCATCAACATGAGAGGGAGATGCTGACTCTTCTCCAGGTCATGGAGCTAATGTGGAAGGGAATAACTGAACCTCAGAAGCAATAAAGGTCAGGACATTTCTTTCACAATTTACAGAGTGTGATAATTATGATAGTTTTATTCATATATTTGAAAGAGTACGTAAACAGTATAATGTTGGCCAAGGGCTCTGGGTATGATTCCTGACCCCCTTACTCCATGGTAAATCTGTAACTGCTGTTTCTAAATTATCTGATATTGATTGTTTAAATTATGATAAAGTCAAGTGTTGTTTACTTGAATGCTTTAACACCTGAAGCTTACAGAAAACAAGTTTCATGAGCAAAGACACAAGGCAGATGAAAGTATGTGTGATTATATTGCTGAGTTAATCACTTATTTCCATAGGTGGGTGGAGTGGGTGTCAGAGGACCACTTTTGAAAGGCTGGCAGACCTTTTGATGAGGGAACAAGCCCTGAATACTTTGCCTGAGGACATGAGACTCTGGTTGGCAGACCAAGATGGTTAATCTGCAGATGAGCTGGGGAAAAAGGGGGATCTCTATATAGCAAGCCAGGCATCACTGCACATTTAGGAGATACCCAGTAATGCACATGGATATAAGGAAACCCATGGTGGGCAGCCTAAACCACCCCAACAGAGCCCAACAGTAACAGGGGAAGCTACTAGTTCAGGTACACAGCCAGGATCAAGGGTTAAGTATTTTAAATGTAACCAGTGGGGCCATGTATCATATAAATGTCCATGGAGGCAAGGTGGGGAAGAAATTATGGGGGAGCCATCAAGTGAGAATAACAGTATGCCAGTGGGAAATTGTCTGGAGATAACAGGGGTACCAAACTATTACAACAGGTAATATCCTTAGTGGATGGAAAACAGGCCACTACTAAGAGAGGCACAGCATCTGACATAACCATTGTGAAGCCTGCAGTGGTTAGAGATTAATCGTACTTGCTTTGGCAGTCCATTCCAGTCAGAGCTGTAGAAGGGACCCCATTCCAAATCCCTTTGGCCAGGGTTCACCTTGACTGGGAGGGTGGAAAAGGAAGCAAGCAAGTAGGTGTGTTTGAGGATATCCCTGCAGTTGTTCTGATAGGGAATGATTTTGATAATCATTACCTGGTGTGTATGCAGTTATATGCAGTCAGGTTTCAAGATAGGCATGTGGGTCTGGTAGCCTGGGGGAGACCCAGACAGACATCACAGCTGAAGCCAGGGCTAGTGGTGTGGCTATTTCAGGGAGGGAGCTACCCTGTAGCACTGAGCCTGAAGATGAGTCAGAGTTGCTGGTAGGTACTGATGTTTCCTTGGAGAGAGTGACTGCAGTGCAAGGGCAGAGGTGAGTGGTAGCACCCAGGCTGACAGTGAGGCACTGCTGTCAGATGATACCAAACTTCATATGGAAGGGGAGCTGGGAAGAGTCACAAAAGTAGACCTGAGACAGGCTCAGCTCTCAGACCCAACATTACAAGTCTTGAGGGAGGTAGCTAAAGAGGTACATGATTCTCAAGGATAAGGGCAATCTGTATACTGGAACAAAGGGTTACTGTATAGAGAGTGGACCCCTGAGGATGGACTAGTGGATGAGGAAATACAGCAGTTGGTAGTGCCTAGAGCTTACCGTTTTACACTTCTAGCCATAGCCCATGACATCCTTTTTCCAGGTCATATGGGCATAAAAGCATACCAAGTGATGTATTATACAGAACTGTTATTGGCCTGGGATTGCAAGGGATGTAACAGGGTACTGCAGGACCTGTGAGCAGTGCCAAAAAATAGTAAGGGGGAGACAAGGTCAAAGCTTCTTTGATGGCTTTGTTTGTGATTGAGGAGCCATTTCAGATGGTAGGTATGGGTATTGTGGGGCTTCTGAGAACCTCAAGTTCCACAGGGAAGAATTATATCCTGGTGTTAGTAGATTATGCTATTAGATACCCTGAGATGGTGGCTCTGTCCTCCATTGAGGCAGAGACGGTGGCAAATGCTTTGTTAGATTTTTTTCAGCAGGGTAGGTTTCCCAAGAGAAATACTGACTGACAGAGGTACCAATTTCATGTCAGACCTGCTGACTTGTCTGTGGAAGTGCTAGGGGGGGGTGAAGCACCTAAGGACCAACCCCCTACCATCCCCAGACTAATGATCTTGTGGAGAAGTTAAACTCTACATCAAAGACAATGCTACAGGCAGTTGCTGACCAGTTTAAGAGAGAGTGGGACAAATATTTGCCCATCTGCTATTTGCATACAGAGAGGTATCTCTGGAATCCACAGGTTTTTCATCCTTTAAGTTGCTGTATGGGCATAGCGTGAGAGAGGCTTTAGATTTGATTCATGGTGAGTTGGTGGGTGAGTGTAAATCCCACAAGGAGTCATTTGTGACATATGTCCTAAACTTCAGGACAAGGCTTAGGGAGCTCATGGGCTTGGTCTAGGAGAACCTGGCAGGAGTCCAACAGCAGAAAAAGATCTGGTATGACAGGAATGCTCGAGCCCAAGAGCATGCTGTGGGACAGCAGGTTATGATGCTCATTCCTGTCAGACACAATAAGGTGCAGGGAGCTTGGGAGAAACCTTCAAAGTGGTAAGGAAGGTCAATGATGTTAACTACATGGTAGAACTGTTAGGCAGGAGGCAGGGGCACAAACTATACCATGTTAACATGATGAAGCCTTACCATGATAGCAAGGCCCTTGTGCTAAGTATTTGCAGTGGGTGGCAGGAGGAGTCTGAGGGGGATCTATGGATGCATTGAGCCAGCCAGCAAAATGCCAAGTTAATAAGGTGGAGCCTAAGGTTCCAGGTATATGACATGATAGCGCAGCACCATAGTAGGGTCAGCAATGCCAATGCAAATGAACTCTCAAGACAGGTTATGAGTTAATGGATTCCCAGAAAGAATCATTCCTCTCAAAAAATGTTTCTCCAGGGTCACTTGAGAAACTAGCTTAAGTCTTCAAAGGGAGGATGGATGTGATGATGTCAGACAGTGCCAGCTTTGCCAGGAGAAGTAGGGCAGTGAATGTGTACCATATGCCAGCATAGCTAGCTGGATGTTTCTAAAGAGTTATATGTTATTTGTATATCAAACTGACTTGTACAGCTGCTTGTATCGAAAATATATTTGTAAAGCTGCTTGTGTTAAGAAAGTGTACCAGTGGTGGGTCCTGCTGGACAGAAAAGAAATATACCTGTATGTCAGATTATATTGTAACTGCTGAAATGAATATATTGTAACAGA
>NC_056747.1:1050284959-1050324959 GCF_019279795.1 Protopterus annectens
ATTCCTTTGTACCTTGGTAGAAAATATAAGTATGCATTTCAGGTTTGTAGGTGCTAGAATGACCCAATATAAACTTTGATCTGGCAAGACAAGATGGAGAAGTAAAGATGTGACCCTTCCATAAACAGCTGCTAATGATCAATGCCACTTTGACCTCCTCGCATATTTTGACATACAGTACCCTGTCTACCCTCCCCTTGCAGCAGCTGGAATTCCTTAGCTAAATTCTACTCCCATGCCTTTTGGTACTGTTGCATTTCTCTCAGTGTAAACATCCTATCAGCTCTTATCTTCTACCCCCCTCCACCAATGCGTTGAAGATTTGACCCTACATCTAGAACACCTACAAGTAGAGGTGAGTGTGATAGTAATCAGATCTTTCCCTCGCTGACTAGGTTAGTGATTGATGCTGTCACTCTCAACTACCTGTCCCACACATCAGTGACTGATATGAGTTAGCCTCCTGATTTATGCATTTCGTGACCTCCTTTGCTATTTTATGCTGTGCTGGCCACTGAAGACCTGTGCTGGCTACTGAAGACCTGTGCCGGCCACTGAAGACTTCTTATTTCAGTGGTAATGAGCTGTATCATGATGCTGTTCCTAAATCAAATCTTTATCACCATTCTTTATTATTTATTTAAGTATTTACAGTGTTATGAATGTCTGACTTGTTATACTGTGCAGAATATCACTGTGTTACCCCTCACTAGATCCCGCCTTTCATACCTATGCGGCCCACCCAGAAACCATCTGCCATATCACTGGCATTGCAAATAACTGCTCTGACATCTCAATCTCAAACACTTGTTTTCATTGATAACAGCATCTGCCCCTAACTTACATAAAAGCTGGTTTAGTTATAAATCAAAATAAATTTTAAGGCCATTAACTCAACTGAACAGGCTAGAAACACATGCTGTGTATAAATATGTTTTGAAGGGTGAGGATATGCAACAACAGAACATACTGGGATGTATATTACGATATTCTAAATTGGGTCTTTTGACAAACTGAAGTACCAGCCTCCAAACAAGAAGCTTTCTGATCTACAAAGTACTGTTATCGAATGCAAACTATAAATTAAGAATATATTAAAATTGTCAACTTCCTTACTCTGTCTTGGAGAATGAGGCCTGCAACCCTGTGAAGGAACTCCACTCCCACTACTTGTAGCCGTGATATCATTCTTCTAATTACTTTCCAAAACTCATGTATATGTGTGAAGATGGGCATGTAGATGGACAGGTAAACTGTCTTATATATACCTCAGCTCTTGCTTTGCTATCACAGACCAGGTCAATGCCTTCAGTATGGCCTTCTACATTCATAGGTCAGTCTCATCTCCCCTACCTCCACTCATGAAAAAGATTTCACATTAAATAAACTGCTCCAATGGATGTAGCTGGTATCCCTCACATCCAGAGAGAAATCAACATTTTTCTGATGTTGAAACATTACCTCTAATATAGATATGTTGATTTTTATTCCAGTCACTTATTTCTATTTTTATTTACTGACATTTGATTACTGGGAAAGTCCAACTGAGTAGGAACCCATTTTCAGTGGAGACCCAGGAAGAAAAGCTCCAAAGTATTACAAAAACATTTTAAGAACAATAATTTTAGTCTTTAAAAATAATACAAAAAACAACTAATTTAAATAATTATACCAAATCAGACATAATATGAAAACATTGGTTAAGAACAGATACAAGTTATATGACAATGATTTAATAGTTAGAGAAGTTTTAGCCAGTTTATAGAGAAATTAAAGGTAAAGGATTGCAATAAAAAGTGAGGGAAAATCAGGCTTATGGTATATTTAGAGAGAAAGACAGTGGAGAGAAATTGATAGAAGTAAGGTAGTAAGTGAAGGCGGAAAGTAAGGAGGTGTAAGGTATGAATAAATACTTGTACACATTCAGGAGATATTGTTTATCCTGGTGTTGAGGAAGAGCAGAGCCAGCTTTTGGCTAGGAAGTCTTTCAAAATGGTTTTGAAGGATGGGAGAGAGGGTATAGACCTGATGGATACAGGTAAGGAGTTCCAGGCCTTAGCAACGTGGTACAAGTACAGACAATGCCCAGCAGATATGATAGTTTTATAGATAGATGGGAGTTTTTGATCTTTGGATCATAATGACCGACTGAGAACACAGTTGTGTAGTATGTTATTTAGTGCCGGAGAAGCAGATGGATTCTGGATAATTTTATAGGTGGTAAGAAGCTACAGGAAAAGAATGGCAGACAACTGTATCCTTGAGGTTGTTGGGATAGTTCTAACCAATTTATGCCTTTCAGAGCTATACAGTGGTAGGTTCTGAAATGTGCAGTTTCTGCAAATTAAGCAACTTTGCTATAGCATTTTACAAATTTTGATTTTTGTGATACCTGAAGGTTAGCAAGGATGGAAGGACCATAAAGAAGTGAGGGGAAGTGATAAGTCATTAGCTTTAATTGCATCTGTGAAAGTTTTTGGTTCTATAAAGCATCCCTAGTTTTTGATGAGTTTTTCTTATGCAATTTTGTATATGCAGGTCAAATTTAAGATTGTCATTCACTAGCATCCCTAATAATTTGCTAAGAAAAGGGATTTCAATGGTTATATTTTCAAGAGAGAGGACTTTAAATTTTGCTTTTTTACATGGGAGAGGGATCAGGGGAAAAAGTAGTAGATTTTTTTAATGGTTGAGCATTAATTGTGAGTTACAAAGCTATGTTTCAGTTGCTGTTAAGGTTGCCTGAGTAATCTTTGAATTTGTGCCATGTTATCAGATGTACAAATGAGTGTGGAGTCATCTACATACTGTACTAAGGAGGCTTGTTTTGTGGATATGTGGAGGGTATTGGTGAGAATGTCTAGCAAGGACAGAGTGTTGTGGTACACCAGTGGTGACTAGGAGATATGGAGAGAGGGCGGAATGCCATTTTACTGACTGATACTATTGGATAGGTAACTTTTGAATAATAGAGGGCATTTGTCAAATTCAGCTGTGAACTACTCCACTGGGCATTGAAGATTACAGTCACTTAAAACCATTCAGACAAAATCATCTGCAAACAATAAAGCTGCAACCTGAAATTCCCCAAAATAGAGATTGTCTACACCATAACTGTGTTTTGATATACTGTACCTGAAAATCACAAATGAGATTGAGATGTTGGGAAAAACAGACACATATTAAGAGGGTCCTACACTCACTTTGAATGTTTTGACCATAACAATCAGAAGTTGATACCTTCAACAAGGCATTCTGGAATATACAGTGATAAGCCATCCTTGGTCAACAATACAGATGATATATCATGCCAAGGTGTTATGTCAACTGCTGCCATCACTCTCAACTCAGTGCTACACCCCTAACTTCTCTGACAGTCATGCCTGACTGTCACACATCCTGTCTCACACATTCCATCCCTTTCTTTTCTGGACATGCTCATTTCCTCTTAACTTCTCCCTATCTGTCTCAAATCTTCTTCACCAGACTGTCTTCTGCCTTTCTGCACATGTGCCTGAACTATCATAAATCTGTTCTCCTTAACTTTCTATGTGAGGGGGTTTACTTTGGCTTCTGCTCTAATGTCCTCACTTCTTCATCTGTCCCACAGTATGCATTCTACCACCCATATCAAGCACTTCATCTCTATTACCTCTACCTTCCTCAACTGCTCTATCCTTACCGCCCAGGTTTCTGTACCATACAGTAGTACTACCTCACCACGGTTTTGTACACCCTACCTTTCAGCTTCTTTGTCATTTTTTCATAAACTATCCATGACAAATCTATGCCAGCTGGTTGTAGCCCATCCCAGATACTTGAAAGTTTTAACCTATTCCATTATTTTCCCTTCTATCTCCGTTCTCAGCTTTTTCTGATTACCCTATTTGCTACCATTACAACTGTCTTTTTCTATACTCAGTTTTACCCCATGTGCCTTCAGTTTTACATTCCGTTCCCCTATCCTTTGTTGAAGTTCTTGCTCAGAGTCTGCCTGTAATGTCACATCTTCTGTATATAGCAACTTTGTAGATCTCTCCCCTCTGACCTGTTTGCTAATGTAGTCCATCACCAGTATGAACAACAATGGTCTCAGAGATGAACCCTGATGCACACCATCTCCCATGAAGAACCCCCCTGTGAGTCTAAAGATTTCTAGCACTTGAGTTGTTGGGTTCTTGTACCTAACCTGAAATAATTCTACGAATGATTCTGGGACCTTGAACCACCACAGGACTGCAAAATCATCTTTCTTGGGACTTTTTTGTGTGATTTCTCCAAGTCTAGGAATGGCCAGTTACACTCTTTCTCATTTGTAGCTTCTTCTCAACTATCCATCACACTGCAGACATTGGGTGGTTGTGCTGCATCCTGATCTAAATGTGAACTGCTTATCTGCCATCTTACTGTCTACCAGTCTACGTATTCATTTATCAGTCACTGTCTCCAGAACTTTTATAAAGTGTGGCAGGAGTTTGATACCTCTGCAGTAGCCACAGTTGTGGATGTCTCCTTTATTCTTGAACACTGGCATTAGTATGCCTATTCTCCAGCTACTTTTTCTCCACAATGCCCTCAGGAGCCATTTCTCCCCTATCTCACCCAGCATCTTTATCAGATCTGCTGTGACCTCATCTGCGCCTGCTGCTTTCCTTGACTTCATTTTCATTCAGGCTGTTCTTACTTCTTCCAGGATGGGTACCGCTTCTTCTTTCATTGCATGAGTCTGTGGCAGTACAGCTTCTGTTTTTTTTTTTTTTTTTTTCATTCAGGAGCTGCTAAAGTACTCCTTCCTTCTACCTTTGATTTCCTGTGGACTGGTGAGCAGGTTATTGCTGACATCCCTTATGAAGGGTGTCTGACTATCTTAATTATCTGTCTTTGCCTTGCAACCTGATAAAGTTTCTTTGTGTCATCTACTGAATCACTTTCCAGAAACTGATAGAGTGCTTCTGATGTCCTGTTCTTTGCTATTGCAATTCTTCTCTTAGCCTCTTTATTAGACATGCAGTATTTCTTCTTAGCCTGGGCCATCTTTTCTGTCTCCTACTTTTTCTGCCTTCCTTCTTTTTTTTTTTTTTTTTGATGTCTTCTTAAACTTCTGCATTCCACCACCAGCTTTCCTTATGTACCTTGCTTCCATACCTGGCTCAGCTGCATATCTGTTCTATAGTACTTACATATGTTGTTTTGAGGCTCTGCCACTCTTCTTCAATTCCACCTATTTCATCCTTTCCCTATAGTTTTAGAGCCCTGAGTCATTCCTTGAACTCTTGTGATTTCTCTGCAGCCAACATCCAGGTCTTCAGCTTAGTCTCTGTTAACCTTAGGGCCTTCTCTGGCCACTGATTGCAGCTGATTGTGGCAACCAGTGGTTTGTGTTGGTTGACTGTTTGACTGGGGATGACTTTGCAGTCATTGATTCTGTCCCATTGCCCTTTTCTTACTAGGAGAAAGTCTACATGAGTTATATGTTGGCCACTCTTGTATGTGAACTTATGACTGTATCTCTCTTGCTGAACTGTTTGTTGGCTACCATCAAGCCATTTGCCAGACAGAAGTCTACAATGGTCTCTCCTTTTCTAATCGTGTTAATCAACCCATGTGAGCCCAGGCAGTCCTCATCTCTTGTTATTTCTGTTCCAATATGTGCATTCAAGTCACCCATTAATAACACCAATTCTTGTTGTCCTGCTTTGTCTCTTAGGTCCTCTAACTGCTGTCTGAATGCACTGTTTTTCTCTGTGGAGCATAGGCTGAGATTATGAATAATCCTTTATCTCTGCACTTGAGTCTGATTGCCATGCGTTTATCACTAATTCTGGTGACATCCCTCACTATCTTCTGAAGCTTCTCCCTCACCACAATTCTCACACCGTTTCTAGTCTGTCTTCTTTGTGAGTAATAGAGTCTGAATCTCAAGCCAAGTGGCTTATCTGCATTGCTGTTCCATTTGTCTCAGTAAAATGCAAAGTGAATTAATGGAAAGAGGTTATGATCAGAAGTTGATTGATCTAAGTCTGCAAACAGTAAGAAACTTAAGACATAGTAAAGCTAGACCGTATTTTTCTAAACAGATAGAGGGTAGTAGGGTGAAAGCAAAGTCAGAAGCTTCACAATCTTTAAAGTTATGTTTTAATTATTCTAGGAATATAAAATATTATACAGATGTTATCAATAAAAATTGGAATATTTTGACTTCTGATAAACAAGTAAGTAAATTAATAGGGTTATATCCACAATTCACTTTTAAGAACCAGAAATCATTAAAAAGACAACTTTGTAATCCTAGAGAACAGGTTATGCACAGTGATAATTTGCGGACTAGACCATGTAACAAATGCCATTTTTGTAGTTTTATAGATACAAGCACACAATTTCAACATCCAGATACAGGTATGATGTATACTTTTAGTATAAATGCTAAATGTGATTCTACTTATGTGGTCTATCTGGCTACTTCCCAAACATGTAGAAAATTGTACGTAGGTAAAACTGATAGACTACTTAGAGATAGAATTTGAGAACATATATATCATATAAAGAAAGGAAGTATGTTTAACACCTTAGCTAAGCATATAAAAGAAACCAGCACACAGCATAGGTTTATTTTTAGGGTAATAGGTAAAAGATTTGAAAATTTAAGGGGTGGTGATATCAAGGTACAAACTGAAAATCTAGAAACAAAGTGGATAGTGAGGTTAAGAGCGAATGTTGAACATGGTCTAAATGACCATATACCATTAAGACCTGTTTTAAAAAAACAGACCACTACAAAGATAATATACTTTTATAGTTATGTGTTATAGTTAAATGTTTATTTTTGAGTACTGTTTTTAAATGTATTTTATGTGATATTATGTGTCTTTAAGACTCTAATATGGTCATGTGACTTTTGGTATAAATGCAGGTGCAAATGTGTTAGTTAATACATCTGAAGAAGCCTAATGGTGAAAGCGCTTGAGTTCTACAATAATAAAATGATTTGAAGAAGCCTGGAGCCTTACCTCTGTTTTGTTTTTGCTTTTCAATCAAGGATATACTTTCTATTGAGGTACCTGGTAGCTGTTGGGACTATTTTGTGCTTTACGTACTAGTATAATAATAATGTTGAAGAGCTGAAGAATGATTCAGATTCTAGTGATGACAGTTTTTATTCCTGCAACTCAGATACAGAAACTAATGCTTATTGTAATTTTAATACTGAGGGGAGTAGTCCGCAGATGTGATTTAATTCAATGTTTCAGGAATGAGAGTATACAGCAGTTCTTCTCTTAATTGAATTATAGTATGGAAAAAGAGTATACATTGTTTTATAAAAATAATACAGAAATTAGATACATCTTAAGTAAAAGTGAATGGCAACATTTAAATAATTTAAGACAAAGAAGAGAACTTGTGTTCAAACCTGGGACAAAGTGGGTAAATTAGTTGTTTTACATTTTAAACAATACTTGAAAATGTGTTATGTACATTTGAATAATAGGGAAGTATATATAAAGATGGATGTAAGTGTGTACGAGAGAGATCTGGAGGAATACAAAGAACTTCTACATAAATGTTATAGATTAAATTATTTTTCATATGAAGATGTACAACACACTTTTAGTGTTAAAATTTCCTCCATAGCTAATTTTTACTGTGTACCCAAAATTCACAGAAATATATGTGATCTGCCAGGTTGCCCCATAGCATCAGCATGTGGGAATTTTACATACAATATCTCTTGTTAAACAAAGTTATTCAATTACTATCTTACATTAAGGACATATTTGACTTTATGGATAAAATAAAGGATGTGGGGTGGGGGTGTGACATGTATTTTATAGTGGCAAATGTGGTCAGTCTGTACACCAGTATTAAACGTGTTTGGATTGGCGGCTTTATTATAATTTTTAGGTGACACTGCCAGTACACAATATATTTTACAGTTAATTTCATTTTGTTCAAATAATAATATGTTTGAATTTAATGGTGAATTATATAAACAAATGAAAGGAACAGCCATGGGGCAGCTTTTGCCCCCATGGATGCATATTTATTCATGGGATAATTTGAGGATTTATATCTTTATAATAATGAATTTTTTTATAAGTTATGTTGTTAAATACTTTAGATTCATAGACAATTTCATTTTCATTTGTAAAGGGGTTGATTATAAAGTTGCAGAATTCATTGAGGCAATGCATAGAAATAGATTTGGGTATTTGTTTTGATGGTGTACAGAAAGGAGATAAGGTAAATTATTTAGATATATCAATTGAAGGTATGAATGATGGTAGTATTAAAATGAGAATATATAGAAACTTTGATCATTATGGCTACATTCTACATGGTGAGAGTTATCACCCCCCCCCTCCACATACTTTAGAATCCCCTATGGGGAACTCTTGAGAATTAATAGATTATGTAGTGATAAAGGTGAATGTCAAGAGGAGATGGATAGAAGAATTGCAATGTATGACATTGAGTTAAAGGAAGGAGTTAGGAAAGTTAAAGTATGAAGAGATCATTTTCACCAGATAACAAAGAGAGGTAGTCAAAATATGTCTTATAATAATGTTGCGTCAGATTTTATTTTGTTACTAAATATACTTTATTTTCAGAAAATGCATTAGTTTGGTTAAATATTTTTGGAATATTTTAGAAAGAGATATTAATCTTGATTTTATATATTGTAGGAAATTAAGATTCTCCTATAAGAGAAGGAGAAGTATAAAATATTTTCTGGTACATGGGAAATTTTATATACCAATTATGAAAAACATTCATGGGGTAGTAGAACAGGGTACTTTTCCATGTGGGAAATGCTCAGGATGTCCATTTGTAGTTAAAAGTTTTGACAGGATTAATGGTACTAGGTACTGAACACATAGTATATAATTGTGAGAGTGAGAGGATGATATATGGACTTAAATGTCTATGTGGCAAGTTTTACATAGGAGAAACCAAAATAAGTTTTTTTGCTGGACTTAAGGAACATGTTAGGGACATTAAAGAAGCTAGAGAAGTAAGTTCAGTGGCTATACACTTTCAGCAGTTTCATAATAAAGATCCATCTGGGTTGCAGGAAACTGCTTTAGAGCAAGCTCAAAAATATTTATCACCTGATTAATTTAAGAACAAGTTACACAAAAAAGAATGTATTGTTATTTTAAAGATTAATACTCTTTTCCCTGCAGGACTCAACATGGAATGTCATTGGAAGTGTTTCTTATAGTGGGAATTTTTTAAATTATGTTGTTTAATTGCTTAATTGTTAATTGATTACATGTGATATATATATATATATATAAAGAGCATGGAATTGTGTGAATTATACTCTGAAAAGGCTGTATTTGTCCAAGGTACTAGAGACTGTTTTTTATATTTTTCATTAAAATATTCTATCCTGCATCGCTGGTTATTGAGTTTTTGGTGGTTTTGTATTTGATAGTTGAGCATTGTTTGGTGGTTATAAGAATTGTTTTTACTGCTTTCTCCTGGTGCATGTCCTGACAATCCTATCCATAGCTGACTTACTGAAACTGATTGCTTAGTCTACATTACAGATTGACCAAAACCTAAAGCAGCTACAGCAATAGGCAGTTGTGGGGCAAACATAGCCATTAAGTCCAGAAGTGTGTCTACCATGAAAAAGAAAACTTAGAAAGGATGATGATCTGTGGTTGTATCTCATGACTTTTGAATGCTGGAGCACCATAAAGAACTGAGACTGAGCAGACGGGGTAAAAATCTAATCATTCCACCTTAGAGGAGAGGCCTCAGAAATATATATGGACATGAAATAGAATGAATGCACAATCTATGACATTAGACAGGTTTAAAAGAGTGTTGCCTAGCAATGTAAGAAAATGAGTATTGCAAAGTAATTCTAAGAACTCTGATAGACTAGCAACTTTAATACAATGATTCGTAGTTATGACATGGTGCTTAAAACTGAATTGTCTTCTTCTAAGTCTAAAACTGTAAGCATACTTGTTCAACTAGGCATGCACTTGCAACAATTACATCACTTCCACCACCTTATATACTCTAAATAAGTGACAATTACTTGTGAAATATTTAATTAAATTTAATATTGAATTGTACCAAAAACAATTGAAATTAAAAAACTCTTTATAGACCAAACTTTGCTTCTATAACATCAAACATATAACTAAAAACAAATTCCTATTTCATATTGAACTTCATTTTGCTACAGCCATTGTACAAACATTATTCACTTGGTATGAGTCTCATTACAATAAAAGCTATTAAAATAAATTTCTAAAAACATATTTTTTAATTTTTCTTTATTTTATTTTATTTAACAATTATTAACTGGATTAGTCCAACTGGGTGAAAAGCCCATTTTCAGTCGAGGCCCAGAAAGAAAAGCTCCACAGACAATTTTACATGGTTTAGAGAAGAAAAAACAAAAATCATGAACATATTAAAGACTCTTTATATCATAAGAAGAAATGTTTTATAAACACCATGTGAATTTTTTTCAATGATATTGTAGTAAAGTACAATCAAAAAATGGCCAAACATTTACAATTTTGTAGCCCTTAAAGTTAAAACAAAACAACTAATACTTTATCATTAAGACCAGGAATGTTTATAGCATTCAACAGAGTTTGCCAGTATAATTCAAGGTACTTTAGTTTAGTCTCCCACATCCCACTCTTGGGTCTGGAGTAATATTCTCAAGTACAAAAAATAAACATTCTGAGGAAGTTCTGATCAGTTGGAGAATGAAAGCAAATTTCAATTAAACTAGTGACTTTTTTCTGGGTCAGCATCTGTTTGATTTTACGTCTAAAACTATAGTAACAGTGTGCCATCTTCTGTAAAATAAAAAAACAGCAGGTATTGTGATAATTTTCTCAAATATGGAGAGAAATTGCATATTTTAAATTCTGGATTACTAATACTAAACAGAATGCTAGAAGCAGGAATGTGATTTTATTTGTTAGAGAGTGAGCGTTTAGAGACAGATAAGAATACTAGTCTTTGGAGTAATGGATCATGATACACTGTGTTGAAAACTTTGAATAAGTCTAAGAACAAAGCAGACACAATTGAAGTGTGTTTCTGACTGACAGTATTAGTAAAATGTAATAGAGTAGTCGTGGTACTGTGTGTTCAGTTGAAAACCTTGCTGAGTAGGGGATAAGAGACTGTTGACAATGTGTTCTGGACGTTGGTAGTGAGCAGACCTTTCCAAGATTTTTAAAAAAAGGCAAAATATAGCTATGGTTCTGTAGTTACTGATATCTGCAGAGGAGCCACCTGTGTGTAGAGGCATAATGTAACACTTTTTCAATGGCTGGAAATAATGGCTTAAAACTAAATCCAGTACACTACTCCAAAAATATAAAGAACTTAGAAACCTTACCAAAAAGCAAATCAATAAAGATAAGATAAAATTGTACCACAATGCCCAATCTACCCATAACTCTACCCCCCAAAAGTTGGCATACCATCAATAACATCCTCCACACTGGGAAACCTACTACCTCCAACCCCTACCCTAGCAATACCCCCCTGGAAACAGCCACATTACTTAATTCATACTTCATAGAATCTATCTGCAAACTAACCCACCCAGCTATAATAATAACCCTGCCCCACCACACCCGCTTATATCAGTGCCATCACCTTCTCTTTCAAACCAGTCCCCACTGCTTATATAAAATATCTTCTGCTCAAACTGAAACCATGTTCTCCTTCTTTTGATAACCTGCCTCCCCTCTTTCTAAAACTCACACAGCTAAATCTGTAGTTTACCCTATCTCTATACTTGTTAACAGATCAATTAAAAAATCAACTCTCCCTGACATCTGGAAATCTTTCTAGACCATACCACTTCACAAGGGAGGCAACTCTACCGATCCTTCCAATTTTAAACCCATAGCCATTCTCTCACCACTCACTAAAATACTTGACAAGTGTATTCACAGTCAGCTTCTCAAATACCTAATACAGGAAAACCTTCTGACCCCCACTCAGTATGGCTTCAGGCCTAATCAACATACCTCCACTGCTCTTCTATGTTTCACAAATACTGTCTAAGAGGCTTGGGAAAAAACCTGCTAGTTTCTTGTCTATTCCTGGATTTCTCTAAAGCTTTTGATACTGTTTCTCACAATAAACTCTTAACTAAACTATCTGATCTTAACCTTTCTTCTTCCACTGTTCTCTGGTTCTCCAGATATCATACAAATAGGTTACAGTCAGTCAAATGGCAAACCTCTTGCTTCCCTTTTTCACCTATTCAGACAGGAGTTCCCCAAGGCTTTATCTTAGGTCCTCTTCTTTTCAATATCTTTACTAACCACCTCCACTCATCCTGCAGCACCTCCTCACAGATTCAATAAGCTGATGATTCTACTTTTATCTCCATTTCTAACATCACTCACCTTCACTCTATTAATCAAAGCTCTTATCTCACCATCGAACAATGGCTGACTGACAACTAACTCACCTAAACCATAAAAAAACAAACTCCTTATCTTCCTGCCCAAATCTCTTTCCCATCATAAAGCCACCTTCACCATCTCATCTGTTGATAACACTTCCATTCTAGCTGAATCACACACCAAGCTCCTGGGTACCATAACTGATGACCAATTAAAATGCGACCTGCATATTCAACAATGTACCAAAAAGATGCATAACAAATTGGGCTTACTCTATAGAAATAAAAGATTACTGTCCTCAGACACCAAACACTCCCTAGCACAGGCTTACCTACTTGCCTTCTATATCTCTCTTCTATACTTACACATCTACAATCCAACATTATAACAAAACTTGAACAGGCATACAACAAAATAGCAAGACAAATCTCACCACTGCCTTGCTCTCAAAAAACTCCAAAAGCCAGAATTCTCCCATCTTCTGCTTCTATCGCAGCTACAAATCACCCACTCCTTTTTTAACAAACCCTTAGCCTGTCCTTCCCTCTCCTCTCTAGTGTCCCTCTATACTCCTAGTCGTACTCTTAGTAGCTCTGATCAATTCCTTCTTGATATACACAAACCTACTAAAAATATAGGCAAACTACTATACAAAAACTCAGTGTCCCAACCCTGGAACAAACTCCCCCAAAATATTAGAAATATTAAAAACACCCATAGCTTCAAAACAGAACTGAAAAAACTACCTATTAAACTTAAGCTCCTGTCCATGCCAAGACCCCACCTACCCCCGCCCCCATCTACCTCTCTTTTACTCTGAACTTATTTCTCTTTGGTATTTTTTTTAGAATGTGCAAATTCAATTAGGACAGTGAGAAGCCATCTGCTGCTGTCTTGCACATCAATCTTTTGCTAACTGACATAAATTCAGTCCTTTGTTACCAGCTTTTCTTACATTAATTTCCTATGAAAATGTTTATTCTTGATATTGCACAGTCTTGAATTATTGTTGTTTTTATTTTTTTTTTCTTGTTTATCTTTATAGTCTTCTGCTTCATGCTTAACTTTTATTTGTAATTTGTATAATCTGGACTTAACCTGTATAATCTGGAAATTTATGTTATCTCTGTAAATAGTTTTGCTTTCTACATATATTGGAGCTTTTCTCCTTGGATCTCCACTGAAAACAGGCCTCTGGCTCAGTTGAACTATCCCAGTTAACAAATGACAAATAAATAAATAAATAGTTTTTCAAGAGGGAGGCACATATGATTCTGGATGGATATGTTTATAAGGATGGAGACTGGGTAGGTAATAGAATAAGCTGACATTTTGGCTAATGTAGTGGGATTCAATTTTAGGATAATTTTGTTGATAGTGGAGTTGGGAATGGAGATAAGCGTTAACTTGCCTATGATACAGTTAGCTCGATGATTTAGAGTTTGTTAGTCTTCCTTGGAATTGTCTTTGAAGTTAGTGATGCTTAAGGATATATTGGTATCTATAAAGTTAGAACTGAATAGATAGGCACAATGGTTGGGTTCCATGTCAGGTTTGTGGTTGAGATGATTGTTTCTGCTGGAGTGAAAAGAGTTTTGATGGACTTCCAGAACCATTATAGGCTATTTTGATGGATGTTTTGTAAGCTGGAAAAGTATTTTTTGTCATATTTGATTTTATTTTAGATGTGTTTCTAAGGTGTCTGAAGTTGTGAAGATTGAACACAGGCTTATCTTTTTGTTAGGTTTTTTAGACTTTATCTCTTTCCTGGATCCTTTTTTTCATCATCTGCTAACTGAGGACCATGGCTAAATTTTACTCTTTTTCCTCTAATCGGTGCTTGTGAGTAGAGCACATCAAGGAAATAACTGTTAAATGGTAAAATGGCCTCATCTAGAAGTACCTCTTTGATAGCATAGCAGTTGATGGTCCTTAGTGCTGCTATGAAACGTTTGTTGAAATTAGAAAGGCTATGAGTCTCATTATAGTATTTTTTTTTTTTTAGTTAAGATGCAACTTCTAATGACGTAGGAAGGAAATTGGTCGCTGAAAAGTATCCGCAAGAGTACCGGAGGATAAGATTTTTTACTGGGACTACAAGTTGGTATCCAGTCTAGTAGTGATGTTTTGTGGGTCTATATCAGCTTATCAAAAGCTGATAACAGCGAGCACTCTTTGATCGATCCCTTAAGATCAAACAACCTAAATGGAGAAGACACAGAACAGCGATTTTTTCCCCAGAAAAAATCGCTATTCCGCAAATAACAAAAAAACCAAAAAAAAAACAAAAAAATGAAAATGCAACATAAAGTGGGGGGCTTTGTCCCCCCCAACCCCCCCAACCCCTACTTAAATATACCAACTCAGAGATCGCACCACAGTGGAGGAAATGGCAAACTCCCGACAACGGCCCAGCAATTTTTTCACTGGGAAAAAAATCACTGTTCCGTGCCTTTGCTATTTACATTGTTCAACCTTTAGGGGTCAATCAAACAGAGTTTGCTGTTATCAGCTTTCAATAAGCTGAAATAGACCCATGTTTTGCTGTTATTTGTGTTCATTTTGGTAGGGGTGCAGATAAGCCAAGAGAAGCCAAATAGTCTGAGAGACATTATAGGGGTGTCAGAATTTGAGCACGCCAGGGAATATTTATGTCACCTATGATGATTGCTTCATAAGGAACAATAATATTTGTCTAAGACAGTAAACTTTCTACATTAGAGATGTTATCGCCAGGAGGAAAATATGCAGTGGTAATACATATATTTTTATGGTTATTAATATATATCAGGGAGAAAATTAACTCTGTATTGTTGAACCGAGGAAGGTGATGATGTTAAAGTAACAGCTCAAGTTTGTTAAAGTACATTATTACAATGCCCACACCTTTTTTCAGTTTCTGTTCCAATATGTATATATTAAAACTGGGGGGGGGGTCATTTCATCATATTTTATTTTTAATCTCAGCCAGGTTTTATGCATGGGAAGAAAATCTGGACATTCTGGTGTTATCCAGGCATGTAGGTTTGTTATATTGTTAGGTATACTTCTGCTGTTGATCTGTATGAATCTGAGACTGTGGTGAAGTGATGTTGGGTTAGCAGGATGGATAGCAGTAGTGAGTTAGAGGGCAGTGCTTTGATGGGAGTGCTGGTATGAACCTGGAGTGTGGTGTATATCACCACAGAGTGGGATTCTATTATCAAGTCTACAATAGAGGAATAGTGGTTTGGATTGAGTTTTGAGAACTACATGATAGCTGATATTCAAGAAAGAAGTCTTTCTGTGTGATTGTTTAAAGCAGTGGATGTAAGAAATCCTATAAAGCCTTGATGATATGTGAAAGTGGTTGTCAGTAAAATTCTGGTTATTATTCATGAAATGTGTAGGATGAAAAGAAACAAGATAGGCGGAACAGTTAGTAAGGACAGTAAGTGAGATTAAAAGACATATATGTTGGTAAGTGTGGTTAAGAGGTAGATATGTCATGTTTTTCAAAACTTGAGAGATGTATGTGGTTAGCAGGAGAGCCATAGTGGGTAAGAGGGCTTGATAGGGAAGCTGAGCAGGATTACAGTAGAGTAACAGAGAAAGAGAGAGAGAGAGAGCGAGAGAGAGAGAGAGAGAGAGAGAAGGATGATGGTAAGAAGCAGAATAGTAATGCAGAGGGTAGCAGTACTCAAAGTGAGAGCAACACAGAGCTATGGAAAAATGTAAGGGAGACTTGGAAAAATCAGGAGAGGTGGAGGAAGGAGAAAAGAGTGGGCTGGTATGCCTAAAAGTTTTGGCGAAGACAGGTGGTCTTGTTAGGATGGTAGCAAGGTCAAAATAATATAATTAGAAGTGCGATATGGAGAGAAAAAGATGATTGGCTGCTATGTTGGGGGAGGGGATATCTAATTATAAATGTAGAGGAAGTAGGAGTCAGTGGGAATTGGGGGTAAGGTAGGAGGGCATAGTGCACCACTAATGACACAAAGGTGAACAGAGTGAGGCCCAGCCCCCTGTATCACAGTACAACACAAACAATCATATAAGGATAAAATGTTTAACAGAAGGAGGTGTGAGGAAAGAACAGAATAGTTTTTCAACGTGTGTGATTATGATATATCACAAAAACAAAGTTAAATGTTAAGAATTAAAGAGAGAAGAAAGGCATGTTATGAAGTATGATTGAGAGAGAGAGAAAAGATACATAACACCTATAAGAAAGATTTCCTAAGCATTTAGGAAAACTGGGCCACCTCCAGCTCTGCTGAAATTACAGCTGGTGATAAAACACACTACCACCACAGAGTGGATTAAAAAATTATGTGCAGACAAGCTGCAGTAAGTCACCTTCAAGAAGTCACTGATTAACTTTTGCAGTTTGCTGCATAAGGGAATATTAACTCAAAGTATGCTACTTAGTTTGTAAATTTGCAAATGTAGGAGCTGCTAGTAATTGGAGGCCAACAAGTACTATACAAATGTAAGTAATTAGAGGTATGAGAATATAAAAAGAAAGTATAAATAGTATAAATAAAGACATAGTCAGAGGGGAAATAGGGCATTTGACAGTAACTAAATGCTTTTACTGTTCTAGCCAAAGCCCCAGAACAGACAACTGGCAATTAAAAAGGTGAACCCATATTGAGGCCCTGGAAAACAGAAGACAGGTGAAACATGCTCAAAATGTCAGCCTTAGGGTATACAAATAACACATTAACTAGTTCTCCAGATAAAATAGTGGATAAAGTTTATTACATCAGGGTATAAAACCTTCTAAGAAAACACCAATGCTACAAGGCAGTTTGAGCAGAGGAAGCAATGATAACTAGTGTAGCGTTATTTCCATGAAGTTTTTGTTTTGTTTTCAAAATTTGCAGTAAATATGCATGTGAACACTAGCATGTTTTGGTTACATTCACTAGGTTGCCTTATGTCTCTCTGCTAGACAATGTTAGTGACGTGGGATCAATGTTTCTTTTTTAATCAGCATGAAGAAAATAAAAACATAGTAAAATAGAAAACAGTAGTTTAACTGTAAGGTAGTGATACAGAAAACTGCATCCGTATAGCACAGATACAGTAATTGGAATCACAACTTTGAGTAGGTGAATATTCAATAGCTATGGCATGTGGTCACACAGCACATTC
Source organism: Protopterus annectens (assembly GCF_019279795.1). Taxonomy (NCBI): domain Eukaryota; kingdom Metazoa; phylum Chordata; order Ceratodontiformes; family Protopteridae; genus Protopterus; species Protopterus annectens. The sequence continues at coordinate 1,050,302,506 of NC_056747.1, forward strand.
CAGTAATGACCAGTCTCCAATAGTAACTACCTAATAGAACAGTCAATGAAATTGTACAAGTGTGAGCTCCTAGAGAAGGCAACAATGTAATGACACTGAAAATCACTTTAAACAATCAAACAAGGAAAGCAGTAAAAGAACATTTGAGTTAGTAATTGCGTATTTCCACAATATGTAGTGATTAGCTATTAGGGGTAGTAACTGACAATGGCTCTTTTACAGTGGCTTAGTAGGCAGACAGATGGCAATACTAGGTACTAAATCTGCAGGCCTTCCAGTTTACTGTGGTCCCCAGGCTGGACTAATGGATGTGAATGGTAGTGTTTTGTCCAGGTCCTACAACCCATCAGAATGAGTCCAAAGCCTATGGTTCTGTGGTTGAGATAGGGCTATCTCTGACATGATGAGAGCAGTACTGTGCATTGTGCATCTATGAGCAGGGCAAGTGACTGCTATAGGAAAACATTCCCCACAGAACATTAGCCAGGAACCTGAATGCATTAGCTAGGTAACAAGACACTACGTATACAACAGTAAATGGTAAAGACAGCCTAGAACAGCAAGGCAGGAAGTTAGTTCATCAAGTGGAAGATCAGCAAAGAGGTACGCAGGAGCTTGCATGGGGAACCTGGAAGTGGAGAGTACTTAGTCAGGTCCTGTCTGGAGTTCAGTCGGGTCCTGATGTGGAGTTGCACCTAATAAAACTACCTGTACCACAGAACTGGAAACTCAGCTTTGGACTTTGATATGTATTACCTCCCATTGCAGACATGACAGACTAGACTATGTGAACTGGAGAAGACCTACCCTTTTGTTTGTTTTAAAAGCCAGGTAGAGCTAGTATTTCTCATTTCCCATATGGTTGTATGAAATAAAATGTATTCTTTTTTATAACTGCAGCCTCCAGTGCTGATTTGCTATACATAAGTAGCAGGGGATGTAGATGGAGAATGCATGGGGCCTACCCTGTAGCCTGAAAAAAAAAACAAAGCAAAAAAAAAACTTGCTTTTATTCTTTGGCAGTATATATTACATTTCAATGTACTTTGATAAGTTACATCAATATCTGTGCATTCAAACACTTTTTGCATGTCCAAATGACATAAACTCATTAAATGTATTTATTTAGATCATTTTATTTAAAAAAACAGTATTTCTGACTAATAACAGTATCCATATGTATGAATGCAGTTGCCAGCAACTGAAAAATAGCTATTATAATCTGCACCATTAGCCAAATCACTCACAGGGCATTATTTCATAGTAAACATTCTACAGTTTAAGCTAAAGTTAGCAGATAAATTAGATTTAAACATAGACAAGATATGCAATCTGATAAACACAGAGGAAAAGATGTGAAACATACCTACTTAGGCAACCACAGCTAAATATTCAGTAGCATTTTGACATATGTTATATGTACATTTGGAACTTACATTGGCATTTTCAGATAAAATGCACTCAAAAATGTCAACCATCTGCCTGCGTTTGTCAATCATACATACATACACACAATGCAGAGTATAGCAGAGGAACATAAAAAAATGCAAATACAAATATAAGTAAGAAGGAGAATGTGACCCCAACAACCCTGTAAAGGGACTTCATTCATTTCTGCCACTTGCATCCATGAATCTTGATGTTGTTCATATTTTTGCTGCTGCGGTATCCTAAGAATTATGGTTTATATCCTGTCAAAGAAATAACAGCTGGCCAGCATGCAAAGCCTCAGGGCATTTTCTACACACCCAAAGTGTCAGGCAGCTCAAGCTGAGCTGACTAAAAGACAAGTTTGAGACCCAGACCCTTCCGAGCTTTACTGCTGCCAAACAGTACACTCCTCAGAGGCTTTCAAGGATCAGCAGTTGGCTTGTGCTGCTCCTTTGCTGGGCAGGGAAGTTCCCTTTGGGGAAAAAAACTTCCATTTTAAAATATTTATTGTTTAATAACACTTTCTGGTTCAGGAAAGTTAGTTTTAAAGCTAGGAGTTTGAGTTTTAGTGGACTCTAATGAGATTGTATTGTACTTTTAAAAGAGTGCTGTTTTTATTGTCAGTTTAAAAGTTGTTTAAAGTATTTAAAAACAATTTTTCTGTGGAGAAATTGGGTTTATTTTACTTTTTGGGGCTGTCAAGAAGTGCTTTCTACTGGGTTTCTGTACGAAAAAAGTGACTTTTACAGACTATAAATCTTTACAGGCTTTTGCTTCTCATTTTCCCCAGGAAAGAGGTACCAATTTGACCATGGAATAAAATGTTGTTCCCACAGTTAGTCCTTCTTCTAGCTGCAGAGAGAAAAAGTTAAGCAAACAGCCTTTGCTACCACAGCAGGATAGCAACTTGCCTCAGGTGGGTGACTCTGCTGTGGCCATTTGTTGTACCTCAGACCATTCATCTTCTACCCCAGAACCCTCTGGTTTAGTACCTACAGCCACTATGGACCATGGGATTAACCACAACTCCTATACCTGTTGACATCCCCTCACAGAGCAAGGGAGAGTCACTACTGTCAGACTTGGGAGAAGCAACAGGAAAGGCTTCCTAGCTTTTTCAGAACATTGTGGCCATTCCTGGGGAAGCTGCTGCCATTTATAACTCTGATGTCACCATTTTTCTTTCTAAAAGAAACAGAAAACTAAATATGTATATACTCCACCTCAAATTTCATTAGACAACAGTAGTTTACAGGGTCTGGCTCAGGGTTTTATTCAGGCTTTTGATCCTTCTTTATGCATGCCTTCTGGTAAAGGAAAGAGAGCTACCTCTTTTCCTAAAGAGATTCAAGATTCTGAATCTGGACAGGAAGGTGAAGGCACATTTTTTTATCAGACTCAGAAGAGAGCTCACTTTCTAACTCTCCCTTTAGCATTCCTCTCAGAATGTGTCATGAATTAAATGGGAGTACACTGAGGTTTTTTTAGTTCCTCAGAAAATGTTATGAGCTGTTAACGAAGGAATTTCCTGAACCTTCATAATTTCCTCTATTTCTGCCATCTTTGGAGGATGTGTGTGTGTGTGTGTGTGTGTGCGCGCGTGTGTGTGTGTGTGTGTGTGTGTGTGTGTGTGTGTGTGTGTGTGTGTGTGTGTGTGTGTGTATGACTGCCTGCAATTTTACTGATAGCTATCCTGATGCCCCTAAAAAGGCAGATTGAATGTAAAAAGTTCGACAGTCTTACGTTCATATACACACTTCCCAAACCTGACCCTGCAGCTATAGCTTTAGTTATTCCCACTGCTGATAATTATTTGATAATTCCAATCATAGTCTTTCTGACAATGATGGGAAGATTATTGATAAGTATGGGAAAAAGTGTATGCCTCTGCGACTTTGAATTTCAAAATTTTGAATTGTCAGGCTCACATGTTAATGCTTATTCTCACTAATTATGAAAATATGAGGAATGTTTGGTCTTCAGTTTCTTCTTGTGATGAACTATTTACTTCAAATTATTTATTTTATTCTATTGTACTAGTCAGTGCTCTCTGTTTTCAGTGTATGTGTGACCTAGATGATCATTTAAGTACACTTTTATCTGCTCTTTTTCATATAGTACTGCATCTAATTTATTTATTTGTGTTTCTCGATGAATATTAACTAAACTGAAGATGTGGCTGTGTCTCTACAGAGTACTTGTTAGAATTTCTGTGTAGCCATTGATAGGGATTCGGCAGTTAAGACATTTCCTGTGAGTTATCGAAATAACTGCATCAGCACTTTGCCGTAGTGCAAACTGGCTGAAAAGCATAGCCGCTGCAGCTATAATCTATGGACAGGCAGCTACAACCGTATGGGATGTGTAACGCATTCCTTCTTCTCATTCAAGGAATGCATTTATTTATTTATTTATTTATTTTGTTGTCAGTCTGACAACAAAATAAATAAATAAATGCATTCCTTGAATGAGAAGAAGGAATGAGTTATACATCCCGTACGGCTGTAGCTGCCCGTTCATAGATTATAGCTGCAGCGGCTATGCTTTTCAGCCAGTTTGCACTATGGCAAAGTGCTGATGCAGCTATTTGGTTTCGGTGATGTAGCTCGCAGGGAAATGTCTTGCGAGCTATATGCCGGAATCCCATTGATAGCAGTGGGGGGGGGGGTAGTTTCACCTCACTGATATTCTGTCCTGCCTTATATAAGTGGTACATTTTTGGGTTACTTCATAGGTTCATAGGTTCATAGGTTCATACTAGGCTATCTGCCCTAGGGCATTTATAAGCCTAGCCAGAATGTGTTTGGCTTTTGCCACCCATTTTAAATTTATTTTGCTATGCCCTTTTTCGAGGTTAGTATACTGTGCCTCTGTCTAACAGTGACACAGAAGTGATACCCAGGGTAAACCTACAATCTCCCATCCACTCATCAAGATTCCTCTTGAAGAGAGTCAATGAGGGACTCTGCCTAACCTGGACTGGGATTTTATTCCAGAGTGAAGGGAGCCTCTGGGTTATGAATCTGTCCCTCCAGCATGTCCTATTTATTTCAGTGCTGAGGTTCAAGTCTCTCGAGCGCGTAGCTCGATGGGATTTGGATTTTATGAGATGCAGCATGTCCATTAATTCCGGGTTGGACATGGCTTTATACGTCAGGCACAAATCGCCTCTGAACAGGTGGTATGCCACTGAGTAGAGCTGGAGTTTCTTTAACTGGGCAGCATATGGCATCTGTTTGAACCCTTTGATCCTCTTGGTGAGGTACTTTTGGGGTCTTTCCAGTTGCTGCAGGTGTCTGGTAAGGGACATCCCAAAAGGGGCATTGTGCTCAATTATGGGCCTAATGAGGGATGAGTAAAGAGGCACGATGACCTCCCCTGATCTAGATGTGAATCCCTTCATGATTAGGTGGGCTATATAAAATGTTTTTCTAACCACTTTGGCCACGTGGTTGTCAAATGAGAGATTGCTATCAACTTGGGTCCTCAGGTCTCTAATTACTTCTTCTGTACTTACTGGATTACCATCTATGTGGTAATTTGTGGGCACTTTGTTTTTGCCAAAGGGGATGACTATACACTTTTTGGCGTTTAGCTTGAGGCCATGGCTCTGGCACCAGTTGTCTGTTTCTATGAGGCCCTTTTGGAGGATGCTTGTGTCGGCTGGAGAGTTGATTATGGCGCCCAGTTTGCAGTCATCTGCGAACTTGGTCAGCCACAGTCCTTCCGTGTTGGCCTGGACCTCCGAGAAATATATACCTAACAAGAGAGGTCCCAGGACTGAGCCTTGTGGGACACCACTTGTAACTGGTTTGGAGTCTGACATGGCTCCAGCAATTCTAACCATGTGGGTTCTGTCCTTGAGCCAGTTTGCAACCCATCTAGTGACAAAGGGGTTTATATTTAAGCTGGTGAGCTTATCTATAATGCCCGAGTGGGGTATTGTATCAAAGGCTTTTGCGAGGTCCAGGTAGGCTGTGTGGACCACCTTCCCCTTGTCAATGGCCTTGGTGACTGTTTCAAAGAAATCAACCAGGTTTAAGAGGCAGGATCTGCCCTTAACAAAGCCGAACTGGGTAGGATCCAGTGTCTGTAGGTCCTCAATATCTTTATTTATGAGGTCCATGATGATCCTTTCCATAGCTTTGCAGACCAAGCTAGTCAGACTTATGGGGCGATAGTTTCCAGGATCCGTTGAGGCACCACCTTTATGGAGAGGGACCACTGTTGCTGTACGCCACTCTTTGGGCACATATCCTGTAGTAAGGCTGAGACTGAACAGTAGTTTTATGTTTGGGTTTAGCTCTTCTTGGAGTTCATGTAGGACGCAGCCCAGGACACCGTCTGGTCCCATTGATGCTGTGTTTTTTGCTTTGGAGAGGGCGGCTCTTACCTGAGCATCTGATATGTCAGGGGGGCAGCACTCTGCTGGGATAGATATTTGCCCTTTTGGTGGGGGGGGGGGGGGTTGCACTGAACCTGTCAGCTAGGATGTTGGCAATGTCTGTGGGTTCAGTGTCTTTATTGTCATTTTAGACTAATTCTGAGCATATCTGGGAATTACCACCCAGGTTCCTAACATCACTAAAGAAAGCCTTGTGATTATCCTTAGTGTCCTGTGCAATTTTTCTCTTGAAGCTGGCCTTAGACAATTTTATGAGTGCCCGTAGTTTTTTGCTAATACTGATCAGTGATGCCTTCCCTTTTTGGGATTTTGCTCTATCATTTAGTAGCTTCCTCCTTCTATTGTATAGTTTGTTTATGGCTGGGGTCCACCAGACAGGACATCTGCCTTTGGAGGATTGGGTCTTGGTTTTATATGGGATCGCATGATCCATGCATTCCTGAAGGTGTTCATAGAATGCGTTTATAAAGGATTCTGCGGTCTGGGCTGTATTTTCCACAGGCCCGGGGGCTTTGAAGGATTCCACCTTGGTTTTGAGGAGTGTGAAATTTGCTTTAGAGAAGTTTTTCACTGTGGTTTTCTGGGCAGGGGGTGGGGTCGGGATGTGAATATCCAGTGAGATTAGTTTATGGTCTGATCTTACCAGTGAGGGATACACTTCTGGTCTGGAGCATAGAGTCCCCATGTTGGTGATGATCAGGTCCAGTATGTTTTCCCCTCTTGTGGGAGTGGTAACAAGTTATTCCATAGCATTTGAGTTTATAAATTCTAGGAACCTTTGGGCTAGGGTGTTGGAGCTAGAGTAATGCTCCCAGTCTATGTTTGGGTAGTTGAAGTCGCCCAATATAATGGTGTTTGGAGAGACCTTCATATTTTCCAGTGTTCTCAGGAAGGCCGAGTAGAGTTCCTAGGTTTGGGAGGGTGGTCTGTAGCAGGCTATAAACTGGAAGGCAGTTTTACCCACTGTTAGTTGCACATGGATAGTCTCTGATGCTTCGTGCTTTGCCACCAACCTGGAGGTGTGGGTATCTTTGATGAATATCGATACTCCCCCTCCTTTTGTGGTTCGGTCCAAGTTTTGGGGCTAAAAAGCACGGTATGAGGTATAACCTGGTAGTGCTGGGGTGCTCTCGGGAGCCCTGAACCAGGTTTCTGTTACTGCACAGATATCGATGTTCTCCATGCTAAGGAGAGTTTCGAGTGCGTGCATCTTGAGGTTTAGACTTCTGGCATTGAGTAGCATTTCTCTTAGTTTCTTATCCCTTGTGATACCTATGGAGGTGGGTTTGTCTTTTGAGCCTTGCCTAAAAAAGGCACTATGGGGGTAGCAAGAGCATTTGCCAATATCCAAAAGCCCAGGGGTGACAGGTGCAAGCCGTCCCTAGCGAAGCATCGTGGCTTGTCGAGCATATCATCCCAAGCTGACAGGCATTGGATCCCCTTTGAAAGACACCAGTACTTAAGCCAATTGTTGAAATTGATCATCTTGTCTTCATATTGTGGCATCATTCTTGGTGAGGGTAAGATGCTACTCAAGGTCAGGGTCATACCGGCCTGGGCTACATGCTCAGAGAGCTCCTTTATGTCTCTTTTCATGTAGTCCAGGGAGGTATGCCTCAGGTCATTCACACCAGCATGGACAATGACTGAGTCATATTTGTACTTGCCTTGGAGTGACCTGAGTGCTTGTGTTATGTGGCGGATCCTAGCGCCCGACAGGCTGCTCACTGTGACCCTCTCCTTGTTCAGCCTGGTGAGCTGGACGTCAGTGTGCCTGACGATAGAGTCACCTATTACAAGTGTATCAGGTGTGTTGTTTAGTCTTAAGGGCTGTGACTGTTCAGCACACTGGCTTTGTGAGGTATGTGTTGCACGTGTTTTGTTTTGGGGTAGCGGTTGCTTGGGTGTCTGCTTTGGAGGTCTCTGCTGCTTAGGCAGATCTTTATTTAGAGCCTCCGAGTATGTTTTTGTGTGATTATGTGTTTGGTTTGCTGTCATGGTAGGTCTATGTGAGACTGGAATTGTAGTGAGTGTGGTTTCCTTCTCCTCCTGACTGGTTATGCCAGTACTGAGTTGAGAGAGCTTAGCCTCCAGTTTGGTTATATGGTTGCATCTCTCACATGTGTTGGAATTTGTTGGGAGGAGGAGAGGGTTGTCTGTGTACATGAGGCAGTTGTAACATTGCCTCAAGATTCCTAGATTCACCAGCTGGACCGGAGAGGAGATTGACAACTGACCTTTGGACATGCTAGAATAATATTGGGAATTCCTTAATAATTGAAAACAAGGGCCAGTGGGGAGTGAGGATGTAGTGCTTTTAATTTTTAGTGCTGACTTATATAATTGCTTTAGTGAGCATGTGCCAGGTAACTTAAGTGCAATGTGTTACAGGTAACTTAAATGCAAAAACGACAAACAGTAACTTTCTTTCAAGTGAAACAAGGAAATAAGTACAGTAAGCAATGCAGATATCACTAGTGATCCACAGAAGCACTGAGAAGCCGTATTAGGTGGAATTAGCGCCCAGGAAATAACAAGCAAACAAACAACAAGCATATAAACAAAACTAGATTCAGCAGGCCTGGATCTAGTCTATGCTACAGAAAACAAGGTGTACCAATTTCAGTAAGGTACAGTTCAAATATTCAGGCACTATAAACCTTTAACCAGAAATTCCCAGCTCAGAAGGGCAGAGTCCAGCCTCTTCTCCCACAAGAGTGCAGACCACAAACCTTCTTAATGTAAAATAACTGGCCTGAAGCCCAAGTGCTTAAACCAGAACTAATACACTTTCAGAATAACAGACACGGGGCTCTCAATCAGCAGTTCCCAACTTAGAAGGATGAAAGCTACCTGTCCTGCCACCACAGTGCATGCCACAAACCTTCCTAATGTAAAACAACTGGTCTGAAGCCCAAGTGCTTAATCCAAAAGACTTAGAATGATAGCTACACTTTAATCAAGTTACTACCAAGCAGTAATAAATACAATTGAATACTTTAGAGAATGCCTGGATTAGTGCTCAAGTTACACAAACAAAGCTAGATCCAGCAGGCCCGAATCCAGTCTATGCCACAGCAAACAAGGCGCACCAACTTCAGTAAGAAGCAGTTCAGATATGCATGCACTATAAGCCTTTAACCAGAAATTCCCAGCTAAGAAGGGCAGAGTCCAGCCTCTCCTCCCACAAGAGTGCAGACCACGAACCCTCTTAATGTAAAATAACTGGCCTGAAAGCCCAAGTGCTTAAACCAGAATTAATACACTTTTAGAATAACAGACACTGAGCACCCAATCAGCAGTTCCCAACCTTCTGCTTAATATCTGAGCTTTGGCCGGCTAAGATCTACCTGCAATCAGCTGGACGTATAAGTGAATTTAACTACACTTTTACCTGCTCTTTTTCATATAGTACTGCATTTAATTTATTTATTTGTGTTTCTCACTGAATATTAACTCAACTGAAGTTGTGGCTGTGTCTCTACAGCTAGTTCCCCCTCACCCTCACTGTTCTTGTTTTGGTGTTAATGTTGGTGGCTTTGAAATTGCCTGCCCTGTATTTGGATACTCCTTCTGGGCCCATCTCATTTGCTAACTGAACTGAGTGCAATGAGATCATATTCTGATTTCAGGCACTTCTGTGTACAAAGAGAGCATTTAGGAAGGACAACCCCTGTAGCCTATTAATCCTGCTCTGTTCCCTCCCTCAAAAAAAAAAAAATAAACAAATAAATATATATATATATATATATATATATATATATATATATATATATATATATTTTTTTTTTTATTCAACTGCTCTTACTGTAACTGTCTTAGTTGCTGTTCTGCGTGCTATCTGTTCAGTCGCTCTTACTCTGCACTTATTACTGCTTGTTAGTAGCTTTCTAATTTATTGCCTTATGCACTTGTTTTTTAGTCATTTGTTAATTAAATTGCAATTATTTAAACTGTATTTGCCATAATATTGATACACACTCAAGTATCTTAACCTGCACTGCAATTTGAATTGTATTTACTGTTATTTTAGCTGCTTTTCTGTAAAAAAAAAAATCTAAGCTTGTTTCCTGCATTCCCTGTAACTAGTCTAGTCCAGATGCAGACTTGCTATATCCAGGACTGTTGGTAAGCTTCTGAGCCCCCCCCCCCCCCCCAAGCCTTTCTGTGTTGGAGGGAAGCCTTTTAGCTTATCAGTGGGAGTGGTGAGCACTAGCTAGCCTATCTACCCTGGGAAGAGTGGGTTTTGGCCCATAAATTGTAGTTCATTGGTTGTTTGGGCAGTTTTTCCATCTCTTTCTACTTTCTTGTTTAAAAGCTCGCATTTGCATTTGGTCCCCACCTTTCCTGTAACTAGTGTAGTCCAGGTACAGATTTGCTGTATCCAGGACTGTTGGTAAGCTTCTGAGTCCCCCAAGCCCTTCTGTGATGGAGAGAAGCTTTCTAGCTTATCAGTGGGAGTGGTAAGCACTAGGTAACCTATCTACCACAGGAGGAGTGGTTTCTGGCCCAAAAATTATAGTTTATTGTCTGTTTGGGAAGCTTTTCCATCTCTTTCATCCTTCTGATTTAAAAGCCTGTGTCTGATCTTGTTTCCTGCCTTTCCTGTTACTAGTCTAGTCCAGGTACAGATTTGCTGTATCCAGAACTCTTTGTAAGCTTCTGAACCCCTCAAGCCTTTCTGTGTTGGAGGGAAGCCTTCTAGCTTATCAGTGGGAGTGGTAAGCATTAGGTACCCTATCTACCACAAGAGGAGTGGTCCCTGGCCCAGAAATTGTAGCTATTGGCTGTTTGAGCATTTTGTTCCATCTCTTTCAACTTTCTTGTTTGAAAGCCGCACTTGCACCTGTTTCCTGCCTTTTCTATAACTAGCCTAGTCCGGTTACAGAGTTGCTGTATCCAGGATTGTTAGTAAGCTTCTGAGCCCCCCCAAGCTTTTCTGTGTTGGAGGGAAGCCTTCTAGCTTATCAGTGGGAGTGGTAAGCACTAGGTAGCCTATCCTCCACGGGAAGAGTGAGTTTTGGCCCAGAAATTGTAGTTTATTGGCCGTTTGGGCAGTTTTCCATCTCTTTCAACTTGCTGGCTTAAAAGCCTGCATTTGCACTTGTTCCCCACCTTTCATGTAACTAGTCTAGTCCAGGTACAGATTTGCTGTATCCAGGACTCTTTGTAAGCTTCTGAGCCCCCCCCCCCCCAAAGCCATTCTGTGCTGGAGGGAAGTCTTCTAGCTTATCAGTGGGAGTGGTAAGCATTATATAGCTTATCTACCACAAGAGGAGTGGTTCCTGGCCCAGAAATTGTAGCTACTGGCCATTTGGGCAGTTTTTTTTTCCATCTCTTTCAACTTTCTGGTTTAAAAGCTGCACTTGTGCTGGTTTCCCAGCTTTCCTGTAACTAGCCTAGTCCAGATACAGAGTTGCTGTATCCATTTCTGTTGGTAAGCTTCTGAGCCCCGCAAGCCTTTATGTGTTGGAGGAAAGCCTTCTAGCTTATCAGTGGGAGTGGTAAACACTAGGTTGCCTGTCTACCACAAGAGGAGTGGTTATTGGCCCAGAAATTGTAGTTTATTGCTCATTTGAACAGCTTCTCCATCTCTTTCAACTTTCTGGTTTAAAAGACCACATCTGTGTTTGTTTCCCATCTTTCCTGTAACTAACCTACTGGGAAGCACTAGAAAGCCTTAAACTGATACAAGCCTTCTAGCTTAGACGAGAGACTTTGGAGTGATTAAGTATCAGTTGTCTGTACTTTCTTGCTGTACTTAACTGTTTTCCGCCTAAACGCCAATTTTCCAGCATTTATTGTGATTTAAAAGCTTGTTTTTTTCACATATTGTACTTATTTGACTGCCTGCACTTTTAAAAAGTCATTTTTTTGTTTAGATAATTTGTTTAACTGTTGTAGGCTACACACTAAAGTGCGATAGTCTTTTCTGGTCGTTTGTAGTTGCTTAAAGCTGTTTTAAGTGTATTTTTTACTGTTTTTACCTTATCTTTTCAAAAAAACAAAAATGTTCCTTGTTTCTCACCTTTCTATGCTAGTATAGTCCAGTTTTCAGGCTAGCACTGAATTCAGGGCTGTTACAAGTTTCTGAGTTGCCCATACCTTACTTGGATAGAAAGAAGTTTGTCTGTTCACCTGTGAGAGAGGGGAGCTTTGAGCAGCCTATCTGTCTCTGGAGAAGTGGTTCCAGCCCAGAAGTTAGTATTTTATTGGCCATTTTGGGCTAATTTCTATCTCTTTCATTTCCCTGCTATAAAAAACGCGTTTGCACATTTTTGCGCTCCTGGCAGCGCTGGTTAATTATGGTTAAATTATTCCCAGCTCCACTAAGTCTCCTCTTCAGTTTTTCCCTTGAAACTAATCTAACTCTCAACCTAAGCACTCAAAAAGCATCCTACAGCTCAGCACTTGTTCAGACCTAATAGCAAGCACTAATATACCCTGACACTTGATTGCCCAACAGGGCAAGGCTCTTTATTCACCCCTCACCAACCAAGTGACTAAGCACCTCACCCTACTATTCAGGCATGACCAAAGGGCAATTTCAGGTGTACTCTCCAGTCCAGCTGGTGAATTTGGGTATCCTGGGGCAATGTTACAACTGCCTCATGTACACAGACAACCCTCTCCTTCTACCACAAAACACTCACATATGTGAGAGATGCAAATTATTCAGCCAAACTGGAGGCTAAGCTGTCTCCACCCAAGACTGGAACAGACAGTCAAGAGGAGAAGGTTAAAACTTCCACCACACCTCCAGCCACACACAGACCTATTAAACCAGCACTGGCAAAAATACACATAAATACACAAAATCATACTCGGAGGCTCTAAATAAAAACCTGCAAAAGCGTCAGAGACCTCCAAAGCAGACACCCAAACAACCTGCACCTCCCGTCACAAACCAGACAACACATAAAACACAAAATCAGTGTGCCACACAATCACAGCCATTAAGGCAAAATAACATACCTAACACACTAGTAATAGGTGACTGTATAGTCAGGCACACTGACGTCCTACTCACTAGGCTGGACAAGCAGAAGGTTACTGTTAGCTGCCTATTGGGAGCCAGAATCCACCACATAACACAAGCACTCAGATCACTCTAGAACAAGTACAAATATGACTCTGTCATTGTTCATGTTGGTGTGAATGACCTGAGACGTACCTCCCTAGGCTACATGAAAAGAAACATGGAAGACCTCTCTGATCATTTAGCCCAGGCTAGTATGACCCTGACTCTGAGTAGCACCCTGCCCTCACCAAGAATGATACCTCAGTATAAAGAAAAAAATTATCAATTTCAACAATTGTCTAAGCTTCTGGTGTCATTCAAAGGGAATCCAGTGTCTGTCAGCCTGAGATGACATGCTCGACAAGCCACGTTGCTTCACAAGAGACAGCTTGCATCTGTCACCCCTAGGCTTTCAAATACTGGCCAAGGCTCTTGCTGCCCCCATAGTGCCTTTTTTAGGCAAGGCTCAAAAATCAAACCCAACTCCATAAACAGCACAATTAACAAAAATATGAGGGTTATGCTACTCAATGCCAGGAGTTTAAATCTCAAAATGCACGCACTCAAAGCACTCCTCAGTATGGAGAGCGTCGACATCTGTGCATTAAATGAAACCTGGTTCAAGGCTCCATAGAGCACCCCCAGCATTACAACTCATACCACATGTTTCGGCCACAGAACACAGTCCAAAACACAAAAAGAGGGGGTGTATCCATATTCATCAAGAATACTTACACCTCCAGGTTAGTGGCACAGCATGATACTTCTGAGATCATCCATGTGCAACTAACATCGGGCAAATCTGCAATGCAAATTGTGGCCTGCTACAGATCACCCTCCATGATCCAGGACCACCACTCCACCTTTCTAGAGACACTGGAAAACATGAAGGTCCTACTGAACAACCTGGTATTGGGCGATTTCAATTACCCTACCATTAACTGGAAAAACTAGTTAAGTACAAACTCCTATGCCCAGCGCGCCCTGGAATTCATCAACTCAAATGCCCTGAATCAGCTGGTAAACTCCCCTACCAGAGGTAAAAACATATTGCACCTGGTCATCACCAACGTGGGTGACAGATGTTCCACACAGGAGATCAATCCATCACTGGTTAGATCAGATCATAAACTAATCACTCTGGATGTCCACACTCCACCACCACCCCCAACTAAGGAAACCACAGTAATAAAATGTTCTAAAGCAAACTTCACCTTACTTAAGACAGAGGTGGTAAGTTTCACAGCCCCCACACTAAAGGATAACGCTGCCCAAGATGCAGAAACCTTTACAAATGCACTCTCTGAGCACCTACAAGGATGCATGGATCATGCCATCCCTAGCAAAACCAAGACTGACTCCTCTAAGAGAAGGAAACCAATCTGGTGGACCCCCGCCATAAACAGGCTATACAATAGAAGGAGGAAACTAGTTCAGAAAAAAGCAAATCCCAAGAAGGAAAGACATCCCTGATCAGTATCAGTAAGAAACTAAGGTCCCTCATAAAATCATCCAAGGCTAACTTCGAAAGAAAAATAGCCAAGGATTCAAAAGATAACCACAAACCCTTCTTTAGCTATGTTAAGAATCTAAGTAGCAACTCGCAGATATGCACTGAACTAGTGCAAAATAGCACAAAATATACTGAACCTACTGATATTGCCAACATCCTGGCAGATAGATTCAGTGCAAATTTCACCCCCCTCTCATCCCCAAAAGGGCCCACAACAATACCGGAAAAGTGTAGTGTCCAGAAATCACAGCTGCACAGGTGAAAACAGCCCTTTCAAAAGCCAAAAACACACCATCAATGGGGCCAGATGGTGTCCTAGGCTGCATCTTGCATGTAACAACAGAATGAACTAACCCCCCACCTAAACATGCTGTTCAATCTCAGCCTCTCCACAGGCTACATACCCATAGAATGGTGCACAGCAACAGTTATTCCACTCCACAAAGGAGGGGCCACAACTGACCCTGTTAACTATTGCCCCATAACCCTGACTAGCATGATCTGCAAGGCTATGGAGCGCATCATCATGGAACTCATTAAAAAATACATTGTGAACCTCCAAACACTTGACCCGACTCAGTTCGGCTTTGTTAAGGGCAGATCATGCCTACTAAACCTGATTGACTTCTTGAGGCAGTCACCAAGGCCATAGATGAGAGAAAGGTGGTTCACACAGCCTACTTTGACCTCGCCAAGGCTTTCAACACCATTCCCCACTTGGTATTATAGAAAAACTCACCAGCCTGAACATAAACCCCTACATCACGAGATGGGTTGCCAACTGGCTTACAGACAGAACTCACACGGTAAGAATAGCAGCTCCAGGTCTGACTTTAAACCAGTCAAAGTGGTGTCCCGCAAGGCTCAGTCCTGGGACCCCTACTGTTCAGTATATACTTCTCAGAAGTACAGGCAAACACAGGAGGACTATGGCTAACCAAGTTCACCGATGGCTGCAAACTGGGAGCCATAATTGACTCTCCGGCTGACACGGACATCGTCCAAAAGGGTCTTACTGAGACGGACACCTGGTGTCAAAGTCATGGCCTCAAGCTAAATGCCAAAAAATGCATAGTCATCCCATTTGGGAAAAACAAAACACCCACGAATTACCACATTGGTGGCAGCTTCCTTAATACAGAAGAGGTAATAAGAGATCTGGGGACCCAGATAGATAGTCATCTCTCCTTTGACAATCATATTGCTAAAGTAGTTAGGAAATCCTTCTATGTGGCCCATGTAATTACTAAAGGGTTCGCATCTAGAAATAAAAAGGTTATAGTGCCCCTCTACTCATCACTCATCAGACCCATCATAGAGTACAATGCCCCATTTGGGATGTACTTCACAAGACACTTCCAACAGCTGGAAAGACCACAAAAGTACCTCACCAAGAGGATTACTGGCCTCAAACATATGTCCTATGCAGCCGAACTGAAAAAACTCCGGCTGTACTCAGTGGCATATCGCTTACTCAGAGGTGATCTCTGCCTGATTTACAAAGCCATGTCCAACTCAGAATTGATGGACATGCTCCACCTAAAGAAATCCAAGTCACTGCGAGCCACGCGCTCTAGTGAGCTGAACATCGCCACAACAATAAATAGAACATGCTGGAGGGATAGATTCCTGTTGCAGAGACTCCCCATGCTTTAGAACAAAATTCCAAACTACATTAGGCAGAGTCCCTCACTAACACTCTTCAAGAGAAACCTTGACGAGTGGATGGGTAACAGAAAATACACCCCTGGGATCACTTCATTGGCTCTGCTTGACAGCGGATCAGTTACTTAATCAATGGGGCAGCGAAAGCCAACACACTCTGGCTAGGCTTATAAATGCCCTCTGGCAGATAACCTAGTACCTACCTATGGATCTATTTTTACAAGCCTATGTCCTCTGGTACTGTTTTGAGCTAGTTTGCCTGACTCAGAACCTCCCAAGAGGATGTGAATAATATGATTTTATTTTCTCTTTTGGGTAGACATTTACTTTTTGGTTCCTTTACTGCAGATGTGATCAAAAGGTGTGACGAAATAGATAAGTTAAATCAAGAATATATAAAATTTATATGCCTTTTTTTCTCAGGGATTCTCTAAACCCTCTTCCAATTTTAGCAAAATGGCGAGGGTGTTCCAAAAAGAATTCAGGATCCCCCAAAATCCAAAAAGAATTCAGGATCCACCAAAACCAAGGACAGTTCAACTAGTTAATCTGACTATTTAAGGAACCTTGTTCCCTCTTCCTTCCACCATGGATGTCCCTTTTCCCCTTCAAGGAGGTCTGAATCTCCAGTTTTCTCTTTGGCAAAAGATAGTTTCAGACAAATGGGTTCTGAAAATCATTCAAGCACAGATGGCAGTTTGAGGATATTTCTCCTTGTCTGGTGGTTATTCCTCATCCACCATACCAGACTTTTTATTTCCACTTCTTTTTCATTACATTGTGTTACAGGAAGTGATAGGACCAGTTCATCCTTCTCAACTTGGGATTTTTATTGAAGGATGTTTTTAGTGCCAACATAAGGAGATGCTTGGAGACCAGTTCTGTATTCTTCTTTCTTAGACCTGCTTCTAATAGTGTCTACCTTCAAAATGATGTCAATTTATAATCTGTTCACTCTTCTTCCTCATTCAAGTTTCCTGATAACACTAGTTTTAAAACATGCTTATCATCACATTCTTTTTTTTTCATATCCCAGGCAGTTCTTAAGGTTTTGTGTGTGTGGATCACTATCAGTTCTGTGCCTTAACCTTTAGACTACCCACTGCACCAATAGTGTTTACAAAGTGTCTAGCTCCAGTTATAGCTTGTTGCAGGCTACAGGGTATCCATTTTCTTTTTCCATATTTTGATGACTTGGTTATCTTTGCAGAGTTTGTTTTCAAAGTGTCAGAAATCTCTCACTTAGGTGAGAGACCACTTACACAAGTTGGGATTCCAATAGAACATTCAAAAAGTCCCTTTTGACTCCTTCACACAGGATTGTGTTTCTGAGGTTCCAGCTGGACACCTCAGTTCAAAGAGTTTTTCTTCCACAGGAAAAAAAATGATCTATATCTATACCTATTTCTATGATTTTCCACTCAAACTTTGGGTCTCATGGCATCCATGATTCTCATGATAACTCTGACAAGACTCCACATGTGAAAAATAAACTGGTTTCTGAAGGTTCTTTGGTCCTAACATCAACATTTTTTGTCTTTCCAAATCAAAGTGGTGGGATCTATTAGTAAAAAAATAATAATAACTTGATGGACACAGCAAATATCCATAAATTCAGGTCTGCCCTTCTCCCTCCCTGTTCAAAGCAATCAGTCATCACAGAAACCTCAGACCTTGAGTGGAGAGCAGTTTCAGGAGGGATAAGAGAGGAAGGGGTGTGGGACACAAGCACATTAATATAAAACAGGTGCTTGCCTTGATTAAGACACTCAGCTCTGAATCATCTTTGCCTCTAGAACTTCTTCAAGCGGTTTCAGACAATACTACACTCATGTGGTACATTTACAAGTGGTGGAGGAGAAACCTGCCCTTGCTAGCTTAGGAAATAGCTTCACAGCACAATTTCACTTTACAGACATCCGTCATTCCATAAGAGCAACATTCTGTGGCAGACAAGCTGAAAAGGATAAGACAGACCCTGACGTATGTAAACTAGATCAGGGAGTCTTCCAAGACTTGATCCATTTGTGGGGAGTTCCTCTAGTTGACCCATTTGGCTCCTCTCTTAATAATCAGCTGGCAGGTTTCTGTTCAAAGAAAGACTCCATGCAAGAAGGCCTGGAAGACAAGTGCCTTTTCTTTTCCTTTGACAGAAATGTTCCTGTATGCTTTTCTACCATTCCACTGATATTCTGGGTACTTCTGAAGATTCAGAAGGAATTCCCCAAGATCAGTGTAGCGCCTTCCTTTCTGGCCCAGGTAACAGTCATTGCCCTTCTTTTGGAATGGCCATGGGCAATTGCCACAAGCATCCTAACATAATGGATTTACTGACACAAGATCAGGGATCTTTAATACACCCTGGTCCAATCAACTTCAGGTAACTGGCTGCATGATAGGGTTTTAATTTCCTTTATGCACCTGTTTAATGAAGATGTGCAGCGGGTTCTAATGGAGGCATGAAAGCCTGCTACTAGAAAATCATATATTAGTGAATGGAAAAAGTTTTCTAGTTGGTGCCAACAATTCAGCACCTATTCAAGGCTAGTTGCTCTCTGGTTTTATAATATTTGTGTGCGTTACTGTCCTATGACCTTTTTCACTTCTCCATCAAGGTTAATTTATTGGCCATTTCAGCATATCTGCCCATGGATCCTCCTCTTTTAATGCATTCTGTTCACAAAATGTTTTTGAAATGGGTTTTTCTTAAAGAAGCCTCCAAGAAAACAGGTAACCCCTTCTTGAGTTCCTATTTTTGTGTTAGAGAAGCTAACACTTGCTCCATTTGAACTAGCTAATCTGACTACCTTGAGGTTTTTAACCTGGAAAACAGTTTTACTGATTGCTCTGACCATTGTAAGAAGAGTATCTGAGTTGCAAGCTTTTATGGTGAGTCAACTCTATCTCATTTTTTACAGAGACAGGGTTTCTTTGAGAACTAATCTGACTGTTATGCCAAAATTGGTATCACAGTTTGCTTTAAGCTAAACCATCCATTACCCATTTTCTTTACTGATCCTAAAAATGAGGGGATCTGTTGTTTTTTTATGAGGATAAGAAAAAGGCGCAGCCGGTGTCATTGCAGATTATTTCAACATGGATATCTATGGCTATTACCTTTTGTTATACTCACCACAATAAAATTATTCCAGGCAGGGACAAGGCCCACTGTACCGGGTAATTGGCTTCATCTATGGCTTTTTGGAAATGGATGGATTCTGGACATTTTCTAGAAGCAGCAACCTGGTCCTCTGTACACTCCTTTATAAGGTTTTGCAAGCTTGATTCTTTCTATAGCTCTAGATCATGGTTTGCTAGGACCATTACGCAGGAGCTCCTGGACCCTTCTCCTTTCACTTCCCAAAATTGTTAAGCTATGGTGATCTACCCATATAGTTTAAGCTACTGCAGGAGTAATCAGTACGAAGACACCATGGCTAACTTACCCTAACAGTAGATGGTGAAATGATCAACACTGCACAAGCTGCTCCCTCCACCTTCCAATCTCCCTTCTTGATATGTTGTTTATGCCAAGGTGTTATTTAATTTTTCTTCTTCCTCCTAGCATTGCCCATTCGTGGCTCAGCTTTCCTCTCTCCATTAGCAGGAAACTTCTGAATGGCTTGATGCTCAGACTTGTCTTTTAGTCACCTCAGACAGTTTGGGCATGTTGAAGGTGCCCTGAAGCTTTGGAAGCTGGCCAGCTGTTATATCATTGGCAGTATATTACCCATATAGCTAAGGCTACTGCAGCAGTGGTCATTCAATCATCTGCTGTTATGGTAAGTTAACTTACACAATATACTGTCTCATTCTTATGAACTACAGCTGAATATAAGGATATAGTGACCTGTTTAATAAGAACTGCATTCAGTGGATCAGCTCTCACTTCACCCCTACTGTCCAGTACAGGGGCTGCAGTACTGCAGCTGAATCCCAAGTAGAAAGAGGATTGATTGTTAGGAGTCAAATTAATTACAAAAATGCAGTGCGATTGCCAAACAATTGCAGCAGACTTTGATACTTGCTGTAATGTCATTACAGTATTTTTGCATGTCATCTTTCATTTGTAGTCTCCTAGGTATTTAGAATGCTATTGATCTGTGAATATTTTAAGAAGCCTAGACTTGTTAATTGTTAATTATTAGCCCTTATATATTTCAATATGAGCATCCAAAGGTGGGCTGAACAAGTATATATTGAGATAATTTACATTTCCTACATCTATGAGGTTTAGTAGTGCTAAACTGGGGAGGGGGGATTTCTGGTTTCTAATACATTTGTCCAGATTATATTTGACTAGAGTAAGGAAAGTACTCTGCTTTATGTGGAATGGCAGACAGTTCCATAGCAGTGGTATTCTTTGTGATTTATACCTATCCCTCTGATATCTTCTAGTAGTTTTGCAAAAAAAAGATTTAGGTCCCTTGACCAGGTGTTTATGACAGCAGTAGATTTGGGAATGTGTAACAGGTTTAAAAGAACAGGGTCTGTTGAGGCTGTGTATGTGAGGCAGAGGTCACCTCAGTTCCTACTGCTCTTAGCCTGCTCTCAGTGTGGGTGGTCACTTGCACTGGCAGCAAGTCATTTGGAATTAGCCACATAGTGTTGACCTTAGATAGTGGTTTGAGAACTGTTTCTTGTGAGCTTTAGGGAGGGGTGCAGATGTGGGCATTTGATCTGAGAATATCGGAGGGGAGAGGAGGGTGAAGTTACAGCTGAATTTGTTGGCCAGTAGATTGGCTGTGTCTGAGTATGGGATATCATTTACTATTAGCACTGTGCAGTGTTGTCATTGTTTGTGACGTTTTTAACATAGTTAAAGAAGATTATCTTTCACATGGTTGGCTATTTTTACTGCACATCTAGCTTTGGTTGATTTGCTCAGGATCCGAGTTCCTTGTGGAGTGTTTTTGATTTCTTGAGAGTTAGATTTTATTTTACATGCAATGAGATTTTTTTCTTTTATTATAGATCCTGTTCATAGGTGTTTACAAAATTAACAACAACAACGGCCTTTTTAAGGCTAGCCAGGCATCCCAAATCTCTGTCAAGTTTTGGTACCCTTGCTAAGTCAAATGTAATGTTTTGTATAAGTTTCCATACTAGGGGTTTATTTTTGAATTTGGCATTGTATTTGTTTCTGAGGGGGAAAGCTGTAGAATCTGGCAGTAAAAGATTCTCCTTAAGCACTGTGGTTGTTGAGGTGGAGGGGTCTTCTGATTTCAGCCACATCATCACTCAGTTTTAGTAAGTTATCCTTTGCGTAGTCCCTTGGACAATGAGGTATTGGAGGATGCTTCTGACTTTAGTCTTGTAATTAATGTGGTTAAATTGTGGTCTGAGTAAAGCATTTTGTCACCCCTGGTTGGGATATGGACCATCTAGTCTAAATAGTTTGTAATGAACAAGTCCAGAAATTTCTGGGCATGCATGTTTGAAGATGTGCAACTCTCCCAGTTTATGGAGAGACAGCTGAAGCCTCCTAAGAGAATGGAGTGTGATTTAATACATAGACAGACACAGAGGGGTCTTGTAGTTAGCTATACTGTGTTCATAATAAGTAGGAGACGGTGGAGTTCCAGGTCATTATTTTGTCTAACGACTTTGGAGGTGAGATTTTTTGAAGAATTTGCAGGCACCTCCACCTTTAGTGCATTCATCTAATGTGTTGGGCTGTAGAAGTGATACCATTAAAGTCCTAGACTGATGGAGTACTTTCACTAGTCATGAACCAGGTCTATGTAATGATACATTTTCCAAGGTAAACTGTACCTGGGAGTGTGTGGAATATTTTTGTTTAGGATGCTAGCACTGAGCAGCAATATTTCAATGCTGTTCAGATTCTGTTTAGTTATGTTGGAAGCATTAGAATACTGACATTTCCTAGAAAAGGCACTGTGGCAGTGGATTTGGCTAATATACAGAAGGTTGTGGGGAGGGGATGATGTGCAGGCCATTCCTAGCAAAGCAATTAAGACTGTCTACCATCTTATCCAAGGCTGATATATATTGTACCCACCTTTGAATGACACCAGAAGCTAAGTCAATTGTTGAAGTCAATTACCTTTTATTCATATTGCGGAGTCATTCTTGGTGATTGTAGAATTCTAGTAAGACTATTGTCATACCTGCCCCAGACATATATTATGAGCTCTAACCCTGCTCCCAACCCTAACCCCAGATCTTACCTTAAAATGCCCTTTCTGTAACATTATTGCTATTCAGACAACTTTGAAATTAATGTATGGTAAAAGTATGAGTAGTACATTGAAAAAGTCGATGCGTTTCCTTTCTTGATGTACTAGTTGTTTGATTCTGTCAATACTTTGTATGTTGATCTTTTATCATGTTGGCCATTCATATATGCACACATATATATAAAAATACATAAATATATATATATATATATATATATA